>NW_026735349.1:0-137275 GCF_949786415.1 Peromyscus eremicus
AGTTAAACTCTGCTTAGGAAACTGACAAGAACAGTAGCTCCTCTTCATTCCAATACACTGTACTTTCTGGAACAGATGCCAGGGATATTTGCACTGTGTATGACAATGGGAGCACAATAATGACTCTTCATACCAGAAAACAACTCTTGGTCGTAGGACCAGAAACTGCATGTGATTCAACTCCATTTAGGACTGGGAAACAAATGCTAGCTTGCCTTACAAGAAACACACTCTGCTTTTGAGAATAGAGCACTCTTCTACTCTACTGTGTTTCCTATAGGGCCAGAACAGTGGGCTTGCTCAGAACAAAAGAACTGTGCTTCCTACATTCACGGGCCATATCTAGTTCAACTCTGCTTTGGAAACTGACAAGAACTGTAGCTCCTCTTCAGTCCAATGCACTGTACTTGCTGGGAACAGACGCGAGTGCTATTTGCACTGTGTATGACAATGGGAGCACAATAGTGACTCTTCTTACCAGAAAACAACTCTTGCTCGTGAACCACAAACTGCATGTGATTCAACTCCATTTAGGACTGGGAAACAAACGCTACCTCGCCTTACGAGAAACACACTCTGCTTTTGATAAAAGAGCACCCTTCTACTCTACTGTGTTTCCTATATGGCCAGAACAGTGAGCTTGCTCAGAACAAAAGAACTGTGCTTCCTACACACAGCGGCCATATCTAGTTCAAATCTGCTTAGGAAAGTGACAAGAACAGGGGCTCCTCTTCAGTCCAATACAGTGTACATGCTGGGAACAGATGCCAGTGTTATTTGCCCTGTGTATGACAATGAGAGCACAATAGTGACTGTTCTTACGAGGAAACAACTCTTGCTCGTAGGATCAGAAACTGCATGTGATTCAACACCATTTAGGACTGGGAAACAAACACTAGCTCGCCTTACAAGAAACACACTCTGCTTTTGAGAAAAGAGCACTCTTCTACTCTACTGTGCTTCCTATAGGGCCAGAACAGTGAGCTTGCTCAGAACAAAAGAACTGTGCTTCCTACACACACGGGCCATATCTAGTTCAACTCTGCTTAGGAAACTGACAAGAACAGTAGCTCCTCTTCAGTCCAATACACTGTACTTGCTGGGAACAGACGCGAGTGCTATTTGCACTGTGTATGGCAATGGGAGCGCAATAGTGACGTTCCTTACCAGAAAACAACTCTTGCTCGTAGGATCAAAAACTGCATGATATTAAAATCCATTTAGGACTGCGAAACAAATGCTAGCTCGCCTTGCAAGAAACACACTCTGCTTTTGAGAACAGAGCACTCTTCTACTCTACTGTTTTTCCTATAGGGCCAGAAGAGAGAGATACTCAGAACAAAAGAACTGTGCTTCCTACACACACGGCCATATCTAGTTCAATTCTGCTTAGGAAACTGACAAGAACAGTAGATCCTCTTCAGTCCAATACACTGTTCATGCTGGGAACAGACGCAAGTGCTATTTGCCCTGTGTATGACAATGGGAGCACAATAGTGACTCTTCATACCAGAAAACAACTCTTGGTCGTAGGACCAGAAACTGCATGTGATTCAACTCCATTTAGGACTGTGAAACAAATGCTAGCTTGCCTTACAAGAAACACACTCTGCTTTTGAGAATAGAGCACTCTTCTACTCTACTGTGTTTCCTATAGGGCCAGAACAGTGGGCTTGCTCAGAACAAAAGAACTGTGCTTCCTACATTCACGGGCCATATCTAGTTCAACTCTGCTTTGGAAACTGACAAGAACTGTAGCTCCTCTTCAGTCCAATGCACTGTACTTGCTGGGAACAGACGCGAGTGCTATTTGCACTGTGTATGACAATGGGAGCACAATAGTGACTCTTCTTACCAGAAAACAACTCTTGCTCGTAAAACCACAAACTGCATGTGATTCAACTCCATTTAGGACTGGGAAACAAACGCTACCTCGCCTTACGAGAAACACACTCTGCTTTTGATAAAAGAGCACCCTTCTACTCTACTGTGTTTCCTATATGGCCAGAACAGTGAGCTTGCTCAGAACAAAAGAACTGTGCTTCCTACACACAGCGGCCATATCTAGTTCAACTCTGCTTAGGAAAGTGACAAGAACAGGGACTCCTCTTCAGTCCAATACAATGTACATGCTGGGAACAGATGCCAGTGTTATTTGCCCTGTGTATGACAATGAGAGCACAATAGTGACTGTTCTTACGAGGAAACAACTCTTGCTCGTAGGATCAGAAACTGCATGTGATTCAACTCCATTTAGGACTGGGAAACAAACACTAGCTCGCCTTACAAGAAACACACTCTGCTTTTGAGAAAAGAGCACTCTTCTACTCTACTGTGCTTCCTATAGGGCCAGAACAGTGAGCTTGCTCAGAACAAAAGAACTGTGCTTCCTACACACACGGGCCATATCTAGTTCAACTCTGCTTAGGAAACTGACAAGAACAGTAGCTCCTCTTCAGTCCAATACACTGTACTTGCTGGAAACAGACGCGAGTGCTGTTTGAACTGTGTATTGAAATGGGAGCACAATAGTGACTTTCCTTACCAGAAAACAACTCTTGCTCGTAGGACCAAAACTGCATGTGATTCAACTCCATTTAGGACTGGAAAACAAACGCTAGGTCGCCTTACAAGAAACACACTCTGCTTTTGAGAAAAGAGCACTCTTCTACTCTACTGTGTTTCCTATAGGGCCAGAACAGTGAGCTTACTCAGAAAAAAAAAAAGAACTGTGCTTCCTACACACACGGCCATATCTAGTTAAATTCTGCTTAGGAAACTGACAAGAATAGGAGATCTAGTTCTGTCCAATACACTGTACTTGCTGGGAACACTCGCGAGTGCTATTTGCACTGTGTAATGCAATGGGAGCACAATAGTGACTTTCCTTATCAGAAAACGACTCTTGCTTGTAGGACCAGAATCTGCATGTGATTCAACTCCATTTTTGATTGGGAAACAAACGCTAGCTCGCCTTACAAGAAACATACTCTGCTTTTGAGAAAAAAGCACTCTTCTACTCTACTGTGTTTCCTATGGTGTCCGAACAGTGAGCTTGCTCAGAACAAAAGAACTGTGCTTCCTACACACATGAGCCATATCTAGTTCAACTCTGCTTAGGAAACTGACAAGAACAGTAGCTCCTCTTCAGTCCGATACACTGTACTTGCTGGGAACACACGCCAGTGCTATTTGCACTGTGTATGGCAATGGGAGCGCAATAGTGACTCTTCATACCAGAAAACAACTCTTGCTCGTAGGACCAGAAACTGCATGCGATTCAACTCCATTTCTGACTGGGAAACAAACACTAGCTCGCCTTACAAGAAACACACTCTGCATTTGAGAAAACAGCACTCTTCTACTCTACTGTGTTTCCTATAGGGCCAGAACAGTGAGTTTGCTCAGAACAAAAGAACTGTGCTTTCTACAAATACGGCCATATCTAGTTCAATTCTGCTTAGGAAACTGACAAGAACAGTAGATCCTCTTCAGTCCAGTACACTGTACATGCTGGTAACAGACGCAAGTGCTATTTGCCCTGTGTATGACAATGGGAGCGCAATAGTGACTCTTCTTACCAGAAAAAAACTCTTGCTCGTAGGACCAGAATCTGCATGTGATTCAACTCCATTTAGGATTGGGAAACAAACGCTAGCTCGCCTGACAAGAAACATACTCTGCTTTTGAGAAAAAAGCACTCTTCTACTCTACTGTGTTTCCTATGGTGTCCGAACAGTGAGCTTGCTCAGAACAAAAGAACTGTGCTTCCTACACACATGAGCCATATCTAGTTCAACTCTGCTTAGGAAACTGACAAGAACAGTAGTTCCTCTTCAGTCCGATACACTGTACTTGCTGGGAACACACGCGAGTGCTATTTGCACTGTGTATGGCAATGGGAGCGCAATAGTGACTCTTCTTACCAGAAAACAACTCTTGCTCGTAGGACCAGAAACTGCATGTGATTCAACTCCATTTCTGACTGGGAAACAAACACTAGCTCGCCTTACAAGAAACACACTCTGCATTTGAGAAAAGAGCACTCTTCTACTCTACTGTGTTTCCTATAGGGCCAGAACAGTGAGCTTGCTCAGAACAAAAGCACTGTGCTTCCTACACACACGGGCCATATCTAGTTCAATTCTGCTTAGGAAATTGAAAAGAACAGTAGATTCTATTCAGACCAATACACTGTACTTGCTGGAAGAAGACGCAAGTGCTATTTGCACTGTGTATGTCAATGGGAGCACAATAGTGACTCTTCTTACCAGAAAATAACTCTTGCTTGTAGGACTAGAAAATGCATGTGATTCAACTCCATTTAGGACTGGGAAACAAACGCTAGCTCGCTTTACTAGAAACACACTCTGCTTTTGAGAAAAGAGCA
The DNA here is from genome assembly GCF_949786415.1 of Peromyscus eremicus. Lineage (NCBI taxonomy): Eukaryota > Metazoa > Chordata > Mammalia > Rodentia > Cricetidae > Peromyscus > Peromyscus eremicus. The sequence continues at coordinate 4,391 of NW_026735349.1, forward strand.
CTCGTCTACTCTACTGAGTTTCCTATGGGGTCCGAACAGTGAGCTTGCTCAGAACAAAGAACTGTGCTTCCTACACACACGGGCCATATCTAGTTAAACTCTGCTTAGGAAACTGACAAGAACAGTAGCTCCTCTTCATTCCAATACACTGTACTTTCTGGGAACAGATGCCAGGGATATTTGCACTGTGTATGACAATGGGAGCACAATAATGACTCTTCATACCAGAAAACAACTCTTGGTCGTAGGACCAGAAACTGCATGTGATTCAACTCCATTTAGGACTGTGAAACAAATGCTAGCTTGCCTTACAAGAAACACACTCTGCTTTTGAGAATAGAGCACTCTTCTACTCTACTGTGTTTCCTATAGGGCCAGAACAGTGGGCTTGCTCAGAACAAAAGAACTGTGCTTCCTACATTCACGGGCCATATCTAGTTCAACTCTGCTTTGGAAACTGACAAGAACTGTAGCTCCTCTTCAGTCCAATGCACTGTACTTGCTGGGAACAGACGCGAGTGCTATTTGCACTGTGTATGACAATGGGAGCACAATAGTGACTCTTCTTACCAGAAAACAACTCTTGCTCGTGAACCACAAACTGCATGTGATTCAACTCCATTTAGGACTGGGAAACAAACGCTACCTCGCCTTACGAGAAACACACTCTGCTTTTGATAAAAGAGCACCCTTCTACTCTACTGTGTTTCCTATATGGCCAGAACAGTGAGCTTGCTCAGAACAAAAGAACTGTGCTTCCTACACACAGCGGCCATATCTAGTTCAAATCTGCTTAGGAAAGTGACAAGAACAGGGGCTCCTCTTCAGTCCAATACAGTGTACATGCTGGGAACAGATGCCAGTGTTATTTGCCCTGTGTATGACAATGAGAGCACAATAGTGACTGTTCTTACGAGGAAACAACTCTTGCTCGTAGGATCAGAAACTGCATGTGATTCAACACCATTTAGGACTGGGAAACAAACACTAGCTCGCCTTACAAGAAACACACTCTGCTTTTGAGAAAAGAGCACTCTTCTACTCTACTGTGCTTCCTATAGGGCCAGAACAGTGAGCTTGCTCAGAACAAAAGAACTGTGCTTCCTACACACACGGGCCATATCTAGTTCAACTCTGCTTAGGAAACTGACAAGAACAGTAGCTCCTCTTCAGTCCAATACACTGTACTTGCTGGGAACAGACGCGAGTGCTATTTGCACTGTGTATGGCAATGGGAGCGCAATAGTGACGTTCCTTACCAGAAAACAACTCTTGCTCGTAGGATCAAAAACTGCATGATATTAAAATCCATTTAGGACTGCGAAACAAATGCTAGCTCGCCTTGCAAGAAACACACTCTGCTTTTGAGAACAGAGCACTCTTCTACTCTACTGTTTTTCCTATAGGGCCAGAAGAGAGAGATACTCAGAACAAAAGAACTGTGCTTCCTACACACACGGCCATATCTAGTTCAATTCTGCTTAGGAAACTGACAAGAACAGTAGATCCTCTTCAGTCCAATACACTGTTCATGCTGGGAACAGACGCAAGTGCTATTTGCCCTGTGTATGACAATGGGAGCACAATAGTGACTCTTCATACCAGAAAACAACTCTTGGTCGTAGGACCAGAAACTGCATGTGATTCAACTCCATTTAGGACTGTGAAACAAATGCTAGCTTGCCTTACAAGAAACACACTCTGCTTTTGAGAATAGAGCACTCTTCTACTCTACTGTGTTTCCTATAGGGCCAGAACAGTGGGCTTGCTCAGAACAAAAGAACTGTGCTTCCTACATTCACGGGCCATATCTAGTTCAACTCTGCTTTGGAAACTGACAAGAACTGTAGCTCCTCTTCAGTCCAATGCACTGTACTTGCTGGGAACAGACGCGAGTGCTATTTGCACTGTGTATGACAATGGGAGCACAATAGTGACTCTTCTTACCAGAAAACAACTCTTGCTCGTAAAACCACAAACTGCATGTGATTCAACTCCATTTAGGACTGGGAAACAAACGCTACCTCGCCTTACGAGAAACACACTCTGCTTTTGATAAAAGAGCACCCTTCTACTCTACTGTGTTTCCTATATGGCCAGAACAGTGAGCTTGCTCAGAACAAAAGAACTGTGCTTCCTACACACAGCGGCCATATCTAGTTCAACTCTGCTTAGGAAAGTGACAAGAACAGGGACTCCTCTTCAGTCCAATACAATGTACATGCTGGGAACAGATGCCAGTGTTATTTGCCCTGTGTATGACAATGAGAGCACAATAGTGACTGTTCTTACGAGGAAACAACTCTTGCTCGTAGGATCAGAAACTGCATGTGATTCAACTCCATTTAGGACTGGGAAACAAACACTAGCTCGCCTTACAAGAAACACACTCTGCTTTTGAGAAAAGAGCACTCTTCTACTCTACTGTGCTTCCTATAGGGCCAGAACAGTGAGCTTGCTCAGAACAAAAGAACTGTGCTTCCTACACACACGGGCCATATCTAGTTCAACTCTGCTTAGGAAACTGACAAGAACAGTAGCTCCTCTTCAGTCCAATACACTGTACTTGCTGGAAACAGACGCGAGTGCTGTTTGAACTGTGTATTGAAATGGGAGCACAATAGTGACTTTCCTTACCAGAAAACAACTCTTGCTCGTAGGACCAAAAACTGCATGTGATTCAACTCCATTTAGGACTGGAAAACAAACGCTAGGTCGCCTTACAAGAAACACACTCTGCTTTTGAGAAAAGAGCACTCTTCTACTCTACTGTGTTTCCTATAGGGCCAGAACAGTGAGCTTACTCAGAAAAAAAAAAAGAACTGTGCTTCCTACACACACGGCCATATCTAGTTAAATTCTGCTTAGGAAACTGACAAGAATAGGAGATCTAGTTCTGTCCAATACACTGTACTTGCTGGGAACACTCGCGAGTGCTATTTGCACTGTGTAATGCAATGGGAGCACAATAGTGACTTTCCTTATCAGAAAACGACTCTTGCTAGTAGGACCAGAAACTGCATGGGATTCAACTCCATTTCTGACTGGGAAACAAACACTAGCTCGCCTTACAAGAAACACAATCTGCTTTTGAGAAAAGATCAGTCTTCTACTCTACTGTGTTTCTTATGGGGTCCGTACAGTGAGCTTGCTCAGAACAAAAGAACTGTGCTTCCTACACACATGGGACATATCTAGTTGATCTCTGCTTAGGAAACTGACAAGAACAGTAGCTCCTCTTCAGTCCAATACACTGTACTTGCTGGGAACAGACGCGAGTGCTATTTGCACTGTGTATGGCAATGGGAGCTCAATAGTGACTCTTCTTACCAGAAAACAACTCTTGCTCGTAGGACCAGAAACTGCATGTGATTCAACTCCATTTAGGACTGGGAAACAAACGCTAGCTCGCCTTACAAGAAACACACACTGCTTTTGAGAAAAGAGCACTCTTCTACTCTACTGTGTTTCCTATAGGGCCAGAACAGTGAGTTTGCTCAGAACAAAAGAACTGTGCTTTCTACAAATACGGCCATATCTAGTTCAATTCTGCTTAGGAAACTGACAAGAACAGTAGATCCTCTTCAGTCCAGTACACTGTACATGCTGGTAACAGACGCAAGTGCTATTTGCCCTGTGTATGACAATGGGAGCGCAATAGTGACTCTTCTTACCAGAAAAAAACTCTTGCTCGTAGGACCAGAATCTGCATGTGATTCAACTCCATTTTTGATTGGGAAACAAACGCTAGCTCGCCTTACAAGAAACATACTCTGCTTTTGAGAAAAAAGCACTCTTCTACTCTACTGTGTTTCCTATGGTGTCCGAACAGTGAGCTTGCTCAGAACAAAAGAACTGTGCTTCCTACACACATGAGCCATATCTAGTTCAACTCTGCTTAGGAAACTGACAAGAACAGTAGTTCCTCTTCAGTCCGATACACTGTACTTGCTGGGAACACACGCGAGTGCTATTTGCACTGTGTATGGCAATGGGAGCGCAATAGTGACTCTTCTTACCAGAAAACAACTCTTGCTCGTAGGACCAGAAACTGCATGCGATTCAACTCCATTTCTGACTGGGAAACAAACACTAGCTCGCCTTACAAGAAACACACTCTGCATTTGAGAAAAGAGCACTCTTCTACTCTACTGTGTTTCCTATAGGGCCAGAACAGTGAGCTTGCTCAGAACAAAAGCACTGTGCTTCCTACACACACGGGCCATATCTAGTTCAATTCTGCCTAGGAAATTGAAAAGAACAGTAGATCCTATTCAGACCAATACACTGTACTTGCTGGGAGAAGACGCAAGTGCTATTTGCACTGTGTATGTCAATGGGAGCACAATAGTGACTCTTCTTACCAGAAAATAACTCTTGCTTGTAGGACTAGAAAATGCATGTGATTCAACTCCATTTAGGACTGGGAAACAAACGCTAGCTCGCTTTACTAGAAACACACTCTGCTTTTGAGAAAAGAGCACTCGTCTACTCTACTGAGTTTCCTATGGGGTCCGAACAGTGAGCTTGCTCAGAACAAAGAACTGTGCTTCCTACACACACGGGCCATATCTAGTTAAACTCTGCTTAGGAAACTGACAAGAACAGTAGCTCCTCTTCAGTCCAATACACTGTACTTTCTGGGAACAGATGCCAGGGATATTTGCACTGTGTATGACAATGGGAGCACAATAGTGACTCTTCGTACCAGAAAACAACTCTTGGTCGTAGGACCAGAAACTGCATGTGATTCAACTCCATTTAGGACAGGGAAACAAATGCTAGCTTGCCTTACAAGACACACACTCTGCTTTTGAGAATAGAGCACTCTTCTACTCTACTGTGTTTCCTATAGGGCCAGAACAGTGGGCTTGCTCAGAACAAAAGAACTGTGCTTCCTACATTCACGGGCCATATCTAGTTCAACTCTGCTTTGGAAACTGACAAGAACTGTAGCTCCTCTTCAGTCCAATGCACTGTACTTGCTGGGAACAGACGCGAGTGCTATTTGCACTGTGTATGACAATGGGAGCACAATAGTGACTCTTCTTACCAGAAAACAACTCTTGCTCGTGAACCACAAACTGCATGTGATTCAACTCCATTTAGGACTGGGAAACAAACGCTACCTCGCCTTACGAGAAACACACTCTGCTTTTGATAAAAGAGCACCCTTCTACTCTACTGTGTTTCCTATATGGCCAGAACAGTGAGCTTGCTCAGAACAAAAGAACTGTGCTTCCTACACACAGCGGCCATATCTAGTTCAAATCTGCTTAGGAAAGTGACAAGAACAGGGGCTCCTCTTCAGTCCAATACAGTGTACATGCTGGGAACAGATGCCAGTGTTATTTGCCCTGTGTATGACAATGAGAGCACAATAGTGACTGTTCTTACGAGGAAACAACTCTTGCTCGTAGGATCAGAAACTGCATGTGATTCAACACCATTTAGGACTGGGAAACAAACACTAGCTCGCCTTACAAGAAACACACTCTGCTTTTGAGAAAAGAGCACTCTTCTACTCTACTGTGCTTCCTATAGGGCCAGAACAGTGAGCTTGCTCAGAACAAAAGAACTGTGCTTCCTACACACACGGGCCATATCTAGTTCAACTCTGCTTAGGAAACTGACAAGAACGGTAGCTCCTATTCAGTCCAATACACTGTACTTGCTGGGAACAGACGCGAGTGCTATTTGCACTGTGTATGGCAATGGGAGCGCAATAGTGACGTTCCTTACCAGAAAACAACTCTTGCTCGTAGGATCAAAAACTGCATGATATTAAAATCCATTTAGGACTGGGAAACAAATGCTAGCTCGCCTTGCAAGAAACACACTCTGCTTTTGAGAACAGAGCACTCTTCTACTCTACTGTTTTTCCTATAGGGCCAGAAGAGAGAGATACTCAGAACAAAAGAACTGTGCTTCCTACACACATGAGCCATATCTAGTTCAATTCTGCTTAGGAAACTGACAAGAACAGTAGATCCTCTTCAGTCCAATACACTGTTCATGCTGGGAACAGACGCAAGTGCTATTTGCCCTGTGTATGACAATGGGAGCACAATAGTGACTCTTCATACCAGAAAACAACTCTTGGTCGTAGGACCAGAAACTGCATGTGATTCAACTCCATTTAGGACTGTGAAACAAATGCTAGCTTGCCTTACAAGAAACACACTCTGCTTTTGAGAATAGAGCACTCTTCTACTCTACTGTGTTTCCTATAGGGCCAGAACAGTGGACTTGCTCAGAACAAAAGAACTGTGCTTCCTACATTCACGGGCCATATCTAGTTCAACTCTGCTTTGGAAACTGACAAGAACTGTAGCTCCTCTTCAGTCCAATGCACTGTACTTGCTGGGAACAGACGCGAGTGCTATTTGCACTGTGTATGACAATGGGAGCACAATAGTGACTCTTCTTACCAGAAAACAACTCTTGCTCGTAAAACCACAAACTGCATGTGATTCAACTCCATTTAGGACTGGGAAACAAACGCTAGCTCGCCTTACGAGAAACACACTCTGCTTTTGATAAAAGAGCACCCTTCTACTCTACTGTGTTTCCTATATGGCCAGAACAGTGAGCTTGCTCAGAACAAAAGAACTGTGCTTCCTACACACAGCGGCCATATCTAGTTCAACTCTGCTTAGGAAAGTGACAAGAACAGGGACTCCTCTTCAGTCCAATACAATGTACATGCTGGGAACAGATGCCAGTGTTATTTGCCCTGTGTATGACAATGAGAGCACAATAGTGACTGTTCTTACGAGGAAACAACTCTTGCTCGTAGGATCAGAAATTGCATGTGATTCAACTCCATTTAGGACTGGGAAACAAACACTAGCTCGCCTTACAAGAAACACACTCTGCTTTTGAGAAAAGAGCACTCTTCTACTCTACTGTGCTTCCTATAGGGCCAGAACAGTGAGCTTGCTCAGAACAAAAGAACTGTGCTTCCTACACACACGGGCCATATCTAGTTCAACTCTGCTTAGGAAACTGACAAGAACAGTAGCTCCTCTTCAGTCCAATACACTGTACTTGCTGGAAACAGACGCGAGTGCTGTTTGAACTGTGTATTGAAATGGGAGCACAATGGTGACTTTCCTTACCAGAAAACAACTCTTGCTCGTAGGACCAAAAACTGCATGTGATTCAACTCCATTTAGGACTGGAAAACAAACGCTAGGTCGCCTTACAAGAAACACACTCTGCTTTTGAGAAAAGAGCACTCTTCTACTCTACTGTGTTTCCTATAGGGCCAGAACAGTGAGCTTACTCAGAAAAAAAAAAAGAACTGTGCTTCCTACACACACGGCCATATCTAGTTAAATTCTGCTTAGGAAACTGACAAGAATAGGAGATCTAGTTCTGTCCAATACACTGTACTTGCTGGGAACACTCGCGAGTGCTATTTGCACTGTGTAATGCAATGGGAGCACAATAGTGACTTTCCTTATCAGAAAACGACTCTTGCTAGTAGGACCAGAAACTGCATGGGATTCAACTCCATTTCTGACTGGGAAACAAACACTAGCTCGCCTTACAAGAAACACAATCTGCTTTTGAGAAAAGATCAGTCTTCTACTCTACTGTGTTTCTTATGGGGTCCGTACAGTGAGCTTGCTCAGAACAAAAGAACTGTGCTTCCTACACACATGGGACATATCTAGTTGATCTCTGCTTAGGAAACTGACAAGAACAGTAGCTCCTCTTCAGTCCAATACACTGTACTTGCTGGGAACAGACGCGAGTGCTATTTGCACTGTGTATGGCAATGGGAGCTCAATAGTGACTCTTCTTACCAGAAAACAACTCTTGCTCGTAGGACCAGAAACTGCATGTGATTCAACTCCATTTAGGACTGGGAAACAAACGCTAGCTCGCCTTACAAGAAACACACACTGCTTTTGAGAAAAGAGCACTCTTCTACTCTACTGTGTTTCCTATAGGGCCAGAACAGTGAGTTTGCTCAGAACAAAAGAACTGTGCTTTCTACAAATACGGCCATATCTAGTTCAATTCTGCTTAGGAAACTGACAAGAACAGTAGATCCTCTTCAGTCCAGTACACTGTACATGCTGGTAACAGACGCAAGTGCTATTTGCCCTGTGTATGACAATGGGAGCGCAATAGTGACTCTTCTTACCAGAAAAAAACTCTTGCTCGTAGGACCAGAATCTGCATGTGATTCAACTCCATTTAGGATTGGGAAACAAACGCTAGCTCGCCTTACAAGAAACATACTCTGCTTTTGAGAAAAAAGCACTCTTCTACTCTACTGTGTTTCCTATGGTGTCCGAACAGTGAGCTTGCTCAGAACAAAAGAACTGTGCTTCCTACACACATGAGCCATATCTAGTTCAACTCTGCTTAGGAAACTGACAAGAACAGTAGTTCCTCTTCAGTCCGATACACTGTACTTGCTGGGAACACACGCGAGTGCTATTTGCACTGTGTATGGCAATGGGAGCACAATAGTGACTCTTCTTACCAGAAAATAACTCTTGCTTGTAGGACTAGAAAATGCATGTGATTCAACTCCATTTAGGACTGGGAAACAAACGCTAGCTCGCTTTACTAGAAACACACTCTGCTTTTGAGAAAAGAGCACTCGTCTACTCTACTGAGTTTCCTATGGGGTCCGAACAGTGAGCTTGATCAGAACAAAGAACTGTGCTTCCTACACACACGGGCCATATCTAGTTAAACTCTGCTTAGGAAACTGACAAGAACAGTAGCTCCTCTTCAGTCCAATACACTGTACTTTCTGGGAACAGATGCCAGGGATATTTGCACTGTGTATGACAATGGGAGCACAATAGTGACTCTTCATACCAGAAAACAACTCTTGGTCGTAGGACCAGAAACTGCATGTGATTCAACTCCATTTAGGACAGGGAAACAAATGCTAGCTTGCCTTACAAGAAACACACTCTGCTTTTGAGAATAGAGCACTCTTCTACTCTACTGTGTTTCCTATAGGGCCAGAACAGTGGGCTTGCTCAGAACAAAAGAACTGTGCTTCCTACATTCACGGGCCATATCTAGTTCAACTCTGCTTTGGAAACTGACAAGAACTGTAGCTCCTCTTCAGTCCAATGCACTGTACTTGCTGGGAACAGACGCGAGTGCTATTTGCACTGTGTATGACAATGGGAGCACAATAGTGACTCTTCTTACCAGAAAACAACTCTTGCTCGTGAACCACAAACTGCATGTGATTCAACTCCATTTAGGACTGGGAAACAAACGCTACCTCGCCTTACGAGAAACACACTCTGCTTTTGATAAAAGAGCACCCTTCTACTCTACCGTGTTTCCTATATGGCCAGAACAGTGAGCTTGCTCAGAAAAAAAGAACTGTGCTTCCTACACACAGCGGCCATATCTAGTTCAAATCTGCTTAGGAAAGTGACAAGAACAGGGGCTCCTCTTCAGTCCAATACAGTGTACATGCTGTGAACAGATGCCAGTGTTATTTGCCCTGTGTATGACAATGAGAGCACAATAGTGACTGTTCTTACGAGGAAACAACTCTTGCTCGTAGGATCAGAAACTGCATGTGATTCAACACCATTTAGGACTGGGAAACAAACACTAGCTCGCCTTACAAGAAACACACTCTGCTTTTGAGAAAAGAGCACTCTTCTACTCTACTGTGCTTCCTATAGGGCCAGAACAGTGAGCTTGCTCAGAACAAAAGAACTGTGCTTCCTACACACACGGGCCATATCTAGTTCAACTCTGCTTAGGAAACTGACAAGAACAGTAGCTCCTCTTCAGTCCAATACACTGTACTTGCTGGGAACAGACGCGAGTGCTATTTTCACTGTGTATGGCAATGGGAGCGCAATAGTGACGTTCCTTACCAGAAAACAACTCTTGCTCGTAGGATCAAAAACTGCATGATATTAAAATCCATTTAGGACTGGGAAACAAATGCTAGCTTGCCTTACAAGAAACACACTCTGCTTTTGAGAATAGAGCACTCTTCTACTCTACAGTTTTTCCTATAGGGCCAGAACAATGAGCTTGCTCAGAACCAAAGAACTGTGCTTCCTACACACATGGGCCATATCTAGTCCAATTCTGCTTAGGAAACAGAAAAGAACAGTAGATCCTCTTCAGTCCAATACACTGTACTTACTGGGAAAAGACGCGAGTGCTATTTGCACTGTGTATGGCAATGGGAGCACAGTAGTGACTCTTCTTACCAGAAAACAACTCTTCCTCCCAGGGCCAGAAACTGCATGTGACACAACTCCATTTAGGACTGGGAAACAAACGCTAGCTCGCCTTACAAGAAACACACTCTGCTTTTGAGAAAAGAGCACTCTTCTACTCTACTGTGTTTCCTATAGGGCCAGAACAGTGAGCTTGCTCAAACAAAAGATCTGTGCTTCCTACACACAAGTGCCATATATAGTTCAACTCTGCTTAGGAAACTGACAAGAACAGTAGCTCCTCTTCAGTACTATACACTGTACTTGCTGGGAACACACGCGAGTGCTATTTGCACTCTGTAATTCAATGGGAGCACAATAGTGACTTTCCTTATCAGAAAACGACTCTTGCTTGTAGGACCAGAAACTGAATGGGATTCAACTCCATTTTTGACTAGGAAACAAACACTAGCTCGCCTTACAAGAAACACAATCTCCTTTTGAGAAAAGAGCAGTCTTCTACTCTACTGTGTTTCTTTTGGGGTTCATACAGTGAGCTTGCTCAGAACAAAAAAAATGTGCTTCCTACACACACAGGCCATATCTAGTTCAACTCTGCTTAGGAAACTGACAAAAACAGTAGCTCCTCTTCAGTCCAATACACTGTACTTGCTGGGAACAGACGCGAGTGCTATTTGCACTGTGTATGGCAATGGGAGCACAAGAGTGACTCTTCTTACCAGAAAACAACTCTTTCTCGTAGGACCAGAAACTGCATGTGATTCAACTCCATTTAGGACTGTGAAACAAACACTAGCTCGCATTATGAAAAACACACTCTGCACTTGAGAAAAGAGCACTCTTCTACTCTACTGTGTTTCCTATGTGGTCCGAACAGTGAGCTTGCTCAGAACAAATGAACTGTGCTTCCTACACACACGGGACATATCTAGTTCAACTCTGCTTAGGAAACTGACAAGTACAGTAGATCCTCTTCAGTCCAATACACTGTAGTTGCTGGGAAGTTACGCGAGTGCTATTTGCACTGTGTATGGCAAAGGGTGCGCCACAGTGACTTTCCATACCAGAAAACAACTATTGCTCATAGGACCAAAAACTGCATGTGATTCAACTCCATTTAGAACTGGGAAATAAACGCTAGCTCGCCTTACAAGAAACACACTCTGCTTTTGAGAAAAGAGCACTCTTCTACTCTACTGTGTTTCCTATATGGCCAGAACAGTGAGCTTGCTCAGAAAAAAAAAAAGGAACTGTGCTTCCTACACACACGGCCATATCTAGTTAAATTCTGCTTAGGAAACTGACAAGAACAGTAGATCCTCTTCAGTCCAATACACCGTACATGCTGGGAATGGACGCCAGTGCTATTTGCCCTGTATATGACAATGGGACCACAATAGTGCCTCTTCTTACCAGAAAAAAACTCTTGCTCGTAGTACCAGAAACTGCATGTGACTCAACTCCATTTAGGACTGGGAAACAAACGCTAGTTCGCCTTACAAGAAACACACTCTGATTTTGAGAAAAGAGCCCTCTTCTACGCTACTGTGTTTCCTATAGGGCCAGAAGAGAGAGATACTCAGAACAAAAGAACTGTGCTTCCTACACACACGGCGATATCTAGTTCAATTCTGCTTAGGAAACTGACAAGAACAGTAGCTCTTCTTCAGTCCAATACACTGTACTTGCTGGAAACAGACGCGAGTGCTGTATGCACTGTGTATGGAAATGGGAGCGCAATAGTGACTTTCCATACCAGAAAACAACTCTTGCTCGTAGGACCAAAAACAGCATGTGATTCAACTCTATTTTGAACTGGGAAATAAACGCTAGCTCGCCTTACAAGAAATACACTCTGCTTTGAGTAAAGAGCACTCTTCTAATCTACTGTGTTTCCTATAGGGCCAGAACAGTGAGCTTGCTCAGAACAAAAGAACTGTGCTTCCTACACACACAGACATATCTAGTTCAATTCTGCTTAGGAAACTGACAAGAACAGTAGATCCTCTTCAGTCCAATACAACGTACATGCTGGAAACGAACGCCAGTACTATTTGCCCTGTATATGACAATGGGACTGCAACAGTGACTCTTCTTACCAGAAAACAACTCTTGCTCATAGGACCAGAAACTGCATGGGATTCAACTCCATTTTTGACTGGGAAACATACACTAGATCGCCTTACAAGAAAGACACTCTGATTTTGAGAAAAGAGCACTCTTCTACTCTACTGTGTTTCCTATGGGGTCGGAATAGTGAGCTTGCTCAGAACAAAAGAAATGTGCTTCCTACACACAGGGGCCATATCTAGTTCAACTCTACTTAGGAAACTGACAACAGTAGCTCCGCTTCAGTCCAATACACTGTACATGCTGGGAACAGACGCTAGTGCTATTTGCACTGTGTATGGCAATGGGAGTGCAATAGTGACTTTCCTTACCAGAAAACAACTCTTGCTCGTAGGACCAAAAACTGCATGTGATTCAACTCCATTTAGGACTCGGAAACAAACGCTAGCTCACCTTACAGGAAACACACTCTGCTTTTGAGAAAAGAGCACTCTTCTACTCTACTGTGTTTCCTATATGGCCAGAACAGTGACTTTGCTCAGAACAAAAGAACTGTGCTTCCTACAAATACGGACATATCTAGTTCAACTCTGCTTAGGAAACAGACAAGAACAGTAGATTCTCTTCAGTCCGATACACTGTACTTGCTGGGAACAGACGCGAGTGCTATTTGCCCTGTGTTTGACAATGGGAGCAAAATAGTGACTTTCCTTACCAGAAAACAACTCTTGCTCGTAGGACCAAAAACTGGATGTGATTCAACTCCATTTAGGAATGGGAAACAAACGCTAGCTCGCCTTACAAGAAAGACACTCTGATTTTGAGAAAAGAGTACTCTTCTACTCTACTGTGTTTCCTATGTGGTCCGAACAGTGAGCTTGCTCAGAACAAAAGAACTGTGCTTCCTACACACACGGGCCATATCTAGTTCAACTCTGCTTAGGAAACTGACAAGAAAGGTAGATCCTCTTCAGTCCAATACACTGTACTTGCTGGGATTAGACGCCAGTGCTATTTGCCTTGTGTATGACAATGGGAGCACAATAGTGACTCTTCTTACCAGAAAAGAACTCTTGCTGGTAGTACCAGAAACTGCATGGGATTCAACTCCATTTAGGACTGGGAAACAAACGCTAGCTCGACGTACGAGAAACACTCTCTGCTTTTGAGAAAGGAGCACTCTTCTACTCTACTGTGTTTCCTATAAGGCCAGAACAGTGAGCATTCGCAGAACAAAAGAACTGTGCTTCCTACACACACGGTCCATATCTAGTTCAACTCTTCTTAGGAAACTGACAAGAACAGTAGATCCTCTTCAGTCCGATACACTGTACATGCTGGGAACAGATGCCAGTGATATTTGCCCTGTGTATGACAATGGGAGCGCAATAGTGACTTTCCTTACCAGAAAACAACTCTTGCTCGTAGGACCAAAAACTGGATGTGATTCAACTCCATTTAGGAATGGGAAACAAACGCCAGCTGGCCTTACAAGAAAGACACTCTGATTTTGAGAAAAGAGCACTCTTCTACTCGACTGTGTTTCCTATGTGGCCAGAACAGTGAGTTTGCTCAGAACAAAAGAACTGTGCTTCCTACAAACACGGGACATATCTAGTTCAATTCTGCTTAGGAAACTGACAAGAACAGTAGATCCTCTTCAGTCCAATACACTGTACATGCTGAAAACAGACGCCAGTGCTATTTGCCCTGTTTATGACAAGGGGAACGCAATAGTGACTCTTCTTACCAGAAAACAACTCTTGCTCGTAGGACAAGAAACTGCATGTGATTCAACTCCATTTAGGACTGGGAAACAAACGCTAGCCTGCCTTACAAGAAAGACACTCTGCTTTTGAGAAAAGTGCACTCTTCTACTCTACTGTGTTTCCTATGGGGTCCGAACAGTGAGCTTGCTCAGAAAAAAAGAACTGTGCTTCCTACACACACGGGCCATATCTAGTTCAACTCCGCTTTGGAAACTGACAAGAACAGTAGCTCCTCTTCAGTCCAATACACTGTTCCTGCTGGGAACAGACGCGAGTGCTATTTGCACTGTGTATGGCAATAGGAGCACAATAGTGACTCTTCTTATCAGAAAACAACTCTTGATCATAGGACCAGAAACTGCATGGGATTCAACTCCATTTCTGACTGGGAAACAAACACTAGCTCGCTTTACAAGAAAGACACTCTGATTTTGAGAAAAGAGCACTCTTCTACTCTACTGTGTTTTCTATGTTGCCCGAACAGTGAGCATTCTCAGAACAAAAGAACTGTGCTTCCTACACACGGGCCATATCTAGTTCACCTCTGCTTAGGAAACTGACTGAACAGTAGCTCCTCTTCAGTCAAATACACTGTACATGCTGGGAACAGACGCCAGTGCTATTTGCCCTAGTATCACAAAGGGAGCGCAATAGTGACTCTTCTTACCAGAAAACAACTCTTGCTCGTAGGACCAGAAACTGCATGTGATTCATCTCCATTTAGGATTGGGAAACAAACGCTAGCTCGCCTTACAAGAAACACACTCTGCTTTTGAGAAAAGAGCACTCTTCTACTCTACTGTGTTTCCTATAGGGCCAGAACAGTGAGCTTGCTCAGAACAAAGAACTGTGCTTCCTACACACACGGGCCATATCTAGTTCAACTCTGCTTAGGAAACTGAAAAGAACAGTAGCTCCTCTTTACTCCAATACAGTGTACATGCTTAGAACAGACGCGAGTGCTATTTGTACTGTGTATGGCAATAGGAGCACAATAGTGACTCTTATTACCAGAAAACAACTCTTGCTCGTAGGACCAGAAACTGCATGGGATTCAACTCCATTTCTGACTGGGAAACAAACACTAGCTCGCCTTACAAGAAACACAATCTCCTTTTGAGAAAATAGCACTCTTCTACTCTACTGTGTTTCTTATGGGGTCAGAACAGTGAGCTTGCTCAGAACCAAAGAACTGTGCTTCCTACACACACGTGCCATATCTAGTTCAACTCTGCTTAGGAAACTGACAAGAACAGTAGCTCCCCGTCAGTCAAATACACTGTACTTGCTGGGAACAGATTCGAGTGTTATTTGCACTGTGTATGGTAATGGGAGCTCAATAGTGACTCTCCTTACCAGAAAACAACTCTTGCTCATAGGACCAAAAACTGCATGTGATTCAACTCCATTTAGAACTGGGAAATAAACGCTAGCTCGCCTTTCAAGAAACACACTCTGCTTTTGAGACAAGAGCACTCTTCTACTCTACTGTTTTTCCTATAGGGCCAGAACAGTGAGATTGCTCAGAACAAAAGAACTGTGCTTCCTACACACACGGGCCATATCTAGTTAAATTCTCCTTAGGAAACTGACAAGAACAGTAGATCCTCTTCAGTCCAACACTGTACATGCTGGGAACTGACGCCAGTGCTATTTGCCCTGTATATGACAATGGGAGCGCAATAGTGACTCTTCTTACCAGAAAACAACTCCTGCTGGTAGGACCAGAAACTGCATGTGACTAAACTCCATTTAGCACTGGGAAACAAACGCTAGCTCGCCTTACAAGAAACACACTCTGCTTTTGAGAAAACAGCACTCTTCTACTCTACTGTGTTTTCTATGGGGTCGGAACAGTGAGATTGCTCAGAACAAAAGAACTGTGCTTCCTACACACACGAGCCAAATCTAGTTCAACTCTGCTTAGGAAACTGACAAGAACAGTAGCTCCTCTTCAGTCCAATACACTGTATTTGCTGGGAACACACGAGAGTGCTATTTTCACAGTGTATGGCAGTGGTAGCACAATAGTGACTTTCCATACCAGAAAGCAACTCTTGCTTTTAGGACCAGAAACAGCATGGGATTCAACTCCATTTCTGACTGGGAAACAAACACTGGCTCGCCTTACAAGAAAAACACTCTGCTTTTGAGAAAATAGCACGCTTCTACTCTACTGTGTTTCCTATGGTGTAGGAAAAGTGTGCTTGCTCAGAATAAAAGAACTTTGCTTCCTACACACACGGGCCATATCTAGTTCAACTCTGCTTAGGAAACTGACAAGAACAGTAGCTCCTCTTCAGTCCAATACACTGTACATGCTAGGAAAAGACGCGAGTGCTATTTGCACTGTGTATGGCAATGGGAGCGCAATAGTGACTCTTCTTACCAAAAAACAAATCTTGCTAGTAGGACCAGAAACTGCATGTGACTCAACTCCATTTAGAACTGGGAAACAAACGCTAGCTCGCCTTACAAGAAACACACTCTGCTTTTGAGAAAAGAGCACTCTTCTACTCAACTGTGTTTCCTATAGGGCCAGAACAGTGAGCTTGCTCAAAACAAAAGAACTGTGCTTCCTACACACAGGGGCCATATCTAGTTCAACTCTGCTTAGGAAAGTGACAAGAACAGTAGCTCCTCTTCAGTCCAATAAACTGTACTTGCTGGGAAAAGACGCGAGTGCTATTTGCACTGTGTATGGCAATGGGAGCACAATAGTGACTCTTCTTAACCAGAAAACAACTCTTGCTTGTAGGACAACAAACTGCATGTGACTCAACTCCATTTAGGACTGGGAAAAAAACGCTAGCTCGCCTTACAAGAAACACACTCTGCTTTTGAGAAAAGAGCACTCTTCTACTCTATTGTGTTTCCTATGGGTTCGGAATAATCAGCTTGCTCAGAACAAAAGAACTGTGCTTGCTACACACATGGGGCATATCTAATTCAACTCTGCTTAGGAAAGTGACAAGAACAGTAGCTCCTCTTCAGTCCAATACACTGTACATGCTGGGAACAGATGCTAGTGCTATTTGCCCTGTGTAAGGCAATGGGAGTGCAATAGTGACTCTTCTTACCAGGAAACAACTCCTGCTCGTAGGACCAGAAACTGCATGTGACTCCACTCCATTTAGGACTGGGAAACAAACGCTAGCTCGCCTTACAAGGAACACAATCTGCTTTTGAGAAATGAGCACTCTTATACTCTACTGTGTTTCCTGTGGGGTGCGAACATTGAGCTTGATAAGAACAAAAGAACTGTGCTTCCTACACACATGGGCCATATCTACTTCAACTCTGCTTAGGAAAGTGACAAGAAGAGTAGCTCCTCCTCAGTGCAATACACTGTACTTGCTGGGAAAAGACGCGAGTGCTATTTGCACTGTGTAATGCAATGGGAGCACAATAGTGACTTTCTTTACCAGAAAACAACTCTTGCTCATAGGACCAGAAACTGCATGGGATTCAACTCCATTTCTGACTGGGAAACAAACACTAGCTCGCCTTACAAGAAACACACTCTGCTTTTGAGAAAAGAGCACTCTTCTACTCTACTGTGTTTCTTATGGGGTCCATACAGTGAGCTTGCTCAGAACAAAAGAAGTGTGCTTCCTACACACAGGGGCCATATCTAGTTCAACTCTGCTTAGGAAAGTGACAAGAACAGTAGCTCCTCTTCAGTCCAATACACTGTACATGCTGGAGACAGATGCCAGTGCTATTTGCCCTGTGTATGACAATGGTAGCACAATAGTGCCTCTTGTTACAAGAAAACAACTATTGCTCGTAGGACTAGAAACTGCATGTGATTCAACTCCATTTAAGACCGGGTAACAAACACTAGCTCGCCTTATGAGAAACACTCTCTGCTTTTGAGAAAAGAGCACTCTTCTACTCTACTGTGTTTCCTATGGTGTCCGAACATTGAGCTTTCTCAGAACTAAAGAACTGTGCTTCCTACACACAATGGCCATATCTAGTTCAACTCTGCTTAGGAAACTGACAAGAACAGTACTTCCTCTTCAGTCCAATACACTGTACTTGCTGGGAACACACGCGAGTGCTATTTGCACTTTGTAATGCAATGGGAGCACAATGGTGACTCTTCTTACCAGAAAACAACTCTTGCTCGTAGGACCAGAAACTGCATGGGATTCAACTCCATTTCTAACTGAGAAACAAACACTAACTCGCCTTACAGGTAACACACTCTGCTTTTGAGAAAGAGCACTCTTCTACTCTACAGTGTTTCCTATGGGGTCCGAACAGTGAGCTTGCTCAGAACAAAAGAACCGTGCTTCCTACACACACAGATATCTAGTTCAACTGTGCTTAGGAAACTGACAAGAACAGTAGCTCCTCTTCAGTCCAATACACTTTACTTGCTGGGAACAGACGCGAGTGCTATTTGCACTGTGTATGGCAATGGGAGCACAATAGTGACCCTTCTTACCAGAAAACAACTCTTGCTCGTAAGACCAGAAACTGCATGGGATTCAACTAAATTTCTTACTTGGAAACAAACACTAGCTCGCCTTACAAGAAACAAACTCTGCTTTGAGAAAAGAGCTCTCTTCTACTCTATTGTGTTTCCTATGTGGTCCGAACAGTGAGCTTGCTCAGAAGAAAAGAACTGTGCTTCCCACACACACGGGCCATATCTAGTTCAACTCTGCTTAGGAAACTGACAAGAACAGTAGCTCCTCTTCAGTCCAATACATTGTACTTGCTGGGAACACACGCGAGTGCTATTTGCACTGTGTAATGCAATGGGAGCGCAATAGTGACTTTCCTTACCAGAAAACAACTCTTGCTTGTAGGACCAGAAAATGCATGGGATTCAACTCCATTTCTGACTGCGAAACAAACACTGGCTCGCATTACAAGAAACACACTCTGCTTTTTAGAAAAGAGCACTCTTCTACTCTACTGTGTTTCTTATGAGGTCCGAACAGTGACCTTGCTCAGAACAAAAGAACTGTGCTTCCTACACACGGGACATATTTAGTTCAATTCCGCTTATGAAACTGACAAGAACATTAGCTCCTCTTCAATCCAATACACTGTACTTGCTGGGAACAGACGCGAGCGCTATTTGTACTGTGTATGGCAATGGGATCTCAATAGTGACTCTTCTTACCAGAAAACAACTCTTGCTCGTAGGACCAAAAACTGCATGTGACTCAACTCCATTTAGTAATGGGAAACAAACGCTAGCTCGCCTTACGAAAAACACACTCTGCTTTTGAGAAAAGAGCACTCTTCTACTCTCCTGTGTTTCCTATAGGGCCAGAACAGTGAGCTTGCTCAGAACAAAAGAACTGCGCTTCCTACACACACGGGCCATATCTAGTTCAATTCTGCTTAGGAAACTGACAAGAACAGTAGCTCCTCTTCAGACCAATACACTGTACTTGCTGGGAACACACGCGAGTGCTATTTGCACTGTGTAATGCAATGGGAGCACAATAGAGACTTTCATTATCAGAAAACGACTCTTGCTTGTAGGACCAGAAACTGCATGGGATTCAACTCCATTTCTGACTGGAAAACAAACACTAGCTCACTTACAAGAAAACAGTCTGCATTTGAGAAAAGAGCACTCTTCTACTCTACTGTGTTTCCTATGGGGACGGAACAGTGAGCTTGCTCACTGGGAAACTGTGCTTCCGACACACACGGTTTTTTGTAAGGCTCGCCTTACAAGAAACACAATCGGCTTTTTAGAAAATAGCAGTCTTCTACTCTACTGTGTTTCTTATGGTGTCCATACAGTGAGCTTGCTCAGAACAAAAGAACTGTGCTTCCTACACACACGGGCCATATCTAGTTCAAATCTGCTTAGGAAACTGATGGGAACAGTAGCTCCTCTTCAGTCCAATACACTGTACTTGCTGGGAACAGACGTGAGTGCTATTTGCACTGTGTATGGCAATGGGAGCGCAATAGTGACTCCTCTTACCAGAAAACAACATTGCTCGTAGGACCAGAAACTGCATGGGATTCAACTCCATTTCTGACTGGGAAAAAAACACTAGCTCGCCTTACAAGAAACTCACTCTGCATTTGAGAAAAGAGCACTCTTCTACTCTAATGTGTTTCCTATAGGGCCAGAACAGTGAGCTTGCTCAGAAAAAAAGAACTGTGCTTCCTACACACACGGGCCATATCTACTTCAACTCTGCTTAGGAAACAGACAAGAACAGTAGCTCCTCTTCAGTCCAATACACTGTACTTGCTGGAAAAAGACGCCAGTGCTGTATGCACTGTGTATGGAAATGGGAGCTCAATAGTGACTTTCCTTACCAGAAAACAACTCTTGCTCGTAGGACCAAAAACTGCATGTGATTCAACTCTATTTAGGACTGGGAAACAAACGCTAGCTCGCCTTACAAGAAACACAACCTGCTTTTGAGAAAAGAGCACTCTTCTACTCACTGTGTTTCCTATAGGGCCAGAACAATGAGCTTGCTCAGAACAAAAGAACTGTTCTTCTGACACACACGGGCCATATCTAGTCCAATTCTGCTTAGGAAACTGAAAAGAACAGTAGATCCTCTTCAATCCAATACACTGTACATGCTGGGAGCAGATGCCAGTGCTATTTGCCCTGTGTATGACAATGGGAGTGCAATAGTGTCTCTTCTTACCAGAAAACAACTCTTGCTCGTAGGACTAGAAACTGCATGGGATTCAACTCCATTTTGGACTGGGAAACAAACGCTAGCTCACCTTACAAGAAACACACTCTGCTTTTGAGAAAAGAGCACTCTTCACCTCTACTGTGATCCCTATGGGTTGCGAACAGTGAGCTTGCTCAGAACAATCGAACTGTGGTTCCTACAGACACGGGTCATATCTAGTTCAACTCTGCTTAGGAAACTGACAAGAACAGTGGCTCCTCTTCAGTCCTATACACTGTACTTGCTGGGAACACACGCGAGTGCTATTTGCACTCTGTAATGCAATGGGAGCACATAAGTGACTTTCCTTATCAGAAAACGACTCTTGTCTGTAGGACCAGAAACTGCATGGGATTCAACTCCATTTCTGACTGGGAAACAAACACTAGCTCGCCTTACAAGAAACACAATCTCCCTTTGAGAAAAGAGCAGTCTTCTACTCTACTGTGTTTCTTATGGGGTCCGAACTGTGAGCTTGCTCAGAACAAAAGAACTGTGCTTCCTACACATACGGACCATATCTACTTCAACTCTGCTTAGGAAACTGACAAGAAGAGTAGCTCCTCTTCAGTCCAATACACTGTACTTGCTGGGAACAGACGCGAGTGCTATTTGCACTGTGTATGGCAAAGAGAGCGCAATAGTGACTCTTCTTACCAGAAAACAACTCTTGCTCCTAGGACCAGAAACTGCATGTGACACACCTCCATTTAGAACTGGGAAACAAACGCTAGCTCGCCTTTCAAGAAACACACTCTGCTTTTGAGAAAAGATCACTCTTCTACTCTACTGTGTTTCCTATAGTGCCAGAACAGTGAGCTTGCTCAGAACAAAAGAACTGTGCTTCCTACACACACGGGCCATATCTAGTCCAATTCTCCTTAAAAAACTGTAAAGAACAGTAGATCCACTTCAGTCCAATACACTGTACATGCTGGGAGCAGATGCCAGTGCTATTTGCCCTGTGTATGACAATGGGAGCGCAATAGTGTCTCTTCTTACCAGAAAACCACTCTTGCTAGTAGGACTAGAAAATGCATGTGATTCAACTCCACTTATGACCGGGAAACAAATGCTAGCTCGCTTTACAAGAAACACACTCTGCTTTTGAGAAAAGAGCACTCTTCTACTCTATTGTGTTTCCTATGGGGTCTGAACAGGGACCTTGCTCAGAACAAAAGAACTGTGATTCCTTAACACACGGGCCATATCTAGTTAAACTCTGCTTAGGAAACTGACAAGAACAGTAGCTCCTCTTCAGTCCAATACACTGTACTTGCTGGGAACTAATGCCAGTGCTATTTGCACTGTGTATGGCAATTTGAGCACAATAGTGACTCTTCTTACCAGAAAACAACTCTTGCTCCCAGGACCAGAAACTGCATGTGACACAACTCCATTTAGGACTGGGAAACAAACGCTAGCTTGCCTTACAAGAAACACGCTCTGCTTTTGAGAAAAGAGCACTCTTCTACTCTACTGTGTTTCCTATAGGGCCAGAACAGTGAGCTTGCTCAGAACAAAAGATCTGTGCTTCCTACACACAAGTGCCATATCTAGTTCAACTCTGCTTAGGAAACTGACAAGAACAGTAGCTCCTCTTCAGTCCTATACACTGTACTTGCTGGGAACACACGCGAGTGCTATTTGCACTGTGTATGGCAATGGGAGCACAATAGTGACTCTTCTTACCCGAAAACTACTCTTTCTCGTAGGACCAGAAACTGCATGTGATTCAACTCCATTTAGGACTGTGAAACAAACACTAGCTCGCCTTATGAGAAACACACTCTGCATTTGAGAAAAGAGCACACTTCTACTCTACTGTGTTTCCTATATGGTCCGAACAGTGAGCTTGCTCAGAACAAAAGAACTGTGCTTCCTACACACACGGGACATATCTAGTTCAACTCTGCTTAGTAAACTGACAAGAACAGTAGATACTCTTCAGTCCAATACACTGTACTTGCTGGGAAGTTTCGGGAGTACTATTTGCACTGTGTATGGCAAAGGGTGCGCCATAGTGACTTTCCATAACAGAAAACAACTACTGCTCGTAGGACCAAAAACTGCATGTGATTCAACTCCATTTAGAACTGGGAAATAAACGCTAGCTCGCCTTACAAGAAACACACTCTGCTTTTGAGAAAAGAGCACTCTTCTACTCTACTGTGTTTCCTATAGGGCCAGAACAGTGAGCTTGCTCAGAAAAAAAAAAGGAACTGTGCTTCCTACACACACGGCCATATCTAGTTCAATTCTGCTTAGGAAACTGACAAGAACAGTAGATCCTCTTCAGTCCAATACACCGTACATGCTGGGAACGGACGCCAGTGCTATTTGCCCTGTATATGACAATGGGACCGCAATAGTGACTCTTCTTACCAGAAAAAAACTCTTGCTCGGAGGACCAGAAACTGCATGTGAATCAACTCCATTTAGGACAGGGAAACAAACGCTAGTTTGCCTTACAAGAAACACACTCTGCTTTTGAGAAAAGAGCACTCTTCTACTCTACTGTGTTTCCTATGGGGTCCAAACAGTGAGCTTGCTCAGAACAAAATAACTGTGCTTTCTACACACACGGGCCATATCTAGTTCAACTCTGCTTAGGAAACTGACAAGAACAGTAGCTCCTCTTCAGTCTAATACACTGTACTTGCTGGGAACAGACGCGAGTGCTTTTTGCACTGTGTATGGCAATGGGAGTGCAATAGTGACTCTTCTTACCAGAAAACAACTCTTGCTCGTAGGACCAGAAACTGCATGGGATTCAACTCCATTTCTGACTGGGAAACAAACACTAGCTCTCTTTACAAGAAAGACACTCTGATTTTGAGAAAAGAGCACTCTTCTACTCTACTGTGTTTCCTATGGTGCCCGAACAGTGAGCATTCTCAGAACAAAAGAATTGTGCTTCCTACACACGGGCCATATCTAGTTCACCTCTGCTTAGGAAACTGACATGAACAGTAGCTCCTCTTCAGTCAAATACACTGTACATGCTGGGAACAGACGCCAGTGCTATTTGCTCTAGTATCACAAAGGGAGCGCAATAGTGACTCTACTTAGCAGAAAACAACTCTTGCTCGTAGGACCAGAAACTGCATGTGATTCATCTCCATTTAGGATTGGGAAACAAACGCTAGCTCGCCTTACAAGAAACACACTCTGCTTTTGAGAAAAGAGCACTCTTCTACTCTACTGTGTTTCCTATAGGGCCAGAACAGTGAGCATTCTCAGAACAAAAGAACTGTGCTTCCTACACACAGGGGCCATATCTAGTTCAACTCTGCTTAGGAAACTGACAAGAACATTAGCTCCGCTTCAGTCCAATTCACTGTACTTGCTGGGAACAGACACGAGTGCTATTTGCACTGTGTATGGCAATGGGAGCACAATAGTGACTTTCCTTACCAGGAAACAAATCTTGCTCGTAGGACCAAAAACTGCATGTGATTCAACTCCATTTAGGACTGTGAAACAAACGCTAGCTCACCTTACAAAAAACACACTCTGCTTTTGAGAAAAGAGCACTCTTCTACACTACTGTGTTTCCTATATGGCCAGAACAGTGAGTTTGCTCAGAACAAAAGAACTGTGCTTCCTACAAGTACGGCCATATCTAGTTCAATTCTGCTTAGGAAACTGACAAGAACAGTAGATCCTCTTCAGTCCAATACACTGTACATGCTGGGAACAGACGCTAGTGCTATTTGCCCTGTTTATGACAAGGGGAGCGCAATAGTGACTCTTCTTACCAGAAAACAACTCTTGCTCGTAGGACAAGAAACTGCATGTGATTCAACTCCATTTAGGACTGGGAAACAAACGCTAGCTCGCCTTACAAGAAACACACTCTGCTTTTGAGAAAAGTGCACTCATCTACTCTACTGTGTTTCCTATGGGGTCCGAACAGTGAGCTTGTTCAGAAAAAAAGAACTGTGCTTCCTATACACACGGGCCATATCTAGTTCAACTCCGCTTTGGAAACTGACAAGAACAGTAGCTCCTCTTCAGTCCAATACACTGTTCTTGCTGGGAACAGACGCGAGTGCTATTTGCACTGTGTATGGCAATAGGAGCACAATAGTGATTCTTCTTATCAGAAAACAACTCTTGCTCATAGGACCAGAAACTGCATGGGATTCAACTCCATTTCTGACTGGGAAACAAACACTAGCTCGCTTTACAAGAAAGACACTCTGATTTTGAGAAAAGAGCACTCTTCTACTCTACTGTGTTTCCTATGGTGCCCGAACAGTGAGCATTCTCAGAACAAAAGAACTGTGCTTCCTACACACGGGCCATATCTAGTTCACCTCTGCTTAGGAAACTGACATGAACAGTAGCTCCTCTTCAGTCAAATACACTGCACATGCTGGGAACAGACGCAGATGCTATTTGCCCTAGTATCAAAAAGGGAGTGCAATAGTGACTCTTCTTAGCAGAAAACAACTCTTGCTCGTAGGACCAGAAACTGCATGTGATTCATCTCCATTTAGGATTGGGAAACAAACGCTAGCTTGCCTTACAAGAAACACACTCTGCTTTTGAGAAAAGAGCACTCTTCTACTCTACTGTGTTTCCTATATGGCCAGAACAGTGAGTTTGCTCAGAACAAAAGAACTGTGCTTCCTACAAATACGGCCATATCTAGTTCAATTCTGCTTAGGAAACTGACAAGAACAGTAGATCCTCTTCAGTCCAATACACTGTACATGCTGGGAACAGACGCCAGTGCTATTTGCCCTGTGTATGACAATGGGAGCACAATAGTGACTCTTCTTACCAGGAAACAAATCTTGCTCGTAGGACAAGAAACTGCATGTGATTCAACTCCATTTATGACTGGGAAACAAACGCTAGCTCGCCTTACAAGAAACACACTCTGCTTTTGAGAAAAGAGCACTCTTCTACTCTACTGTCTTTCCTATGGGGTCCCAACAGTGAGCTTGCTCAGAACAAAAGAACTGTGCTTCCTACACTCACGGGGCATATCTAGTTCAACTCTGCTTAGGAAACTGACAAGAACAGTAGCTCCTCTTAAGTCCAATAGACTGTTCTTGCTGAGAACAGACGCGAGTGCTATTTGCACTGTGTATGGCATTGGGACCGCAATAGTGACTTTCCTTACCAGAAAACAACTCTTGCTCGTAGGACCAAAAACTGGATGTGACTCAACTTCATTTAGGAATGGGAAACAAACTCTAGCTTGCCTTACAAGAAACACACTCTGCTTTTGAGAAAAGAGCACCCTTCTACTCTACTGTGTTTCCTATGGGGTCCGAACAGTGAGCTTGCTCAGAAAAAAAGAACTGTGCTTCCTACACACACGGGACATATCCAGTTCAACTCTGCTTAGGAAACTGACAAGAATGGTAGCTCCTCTTCAGTCCAATACACTGTACTAGCTGGGAACAGACGCGAGTGCTATTTGCACTGTGTATGGCAATAGGAGCACAATAGTGACTCTTCTTATCAAAAAAAAACTCTTGCTCATAGGACCAGAAACTGCATGGGATTCAACTCCATTTTTGACTGGGAAACATACACTAGCTCGCCTTACAAGAAAGACACTCTGATTTTGAGAAAAGAGCACTCTTCTACTCTACTGTGTTTCCTATGGGGTCGGAATAGTGAGCTTGCTCAGAACAAAAGAAATGTGCTTCCTACACACAGGGGCCATATCTAGTTCAACTCTACTTAGGAAACTGACAACAGTAGCTCCGCTTCAGTCCAATACACTGTACATGCTGGGAACAGACGCTAGTGCTATTTGCACTGTGTATGGTAATGGGAGCGCAATAGTGACTTTCCTTACCAGAAAACAACTCTTGCTCGTAGGACCAAAAACTGCATGTGATTCAACTCCATTTAGGACTCGGAAACAAACGCTAGCTCACCTTACAGGAAACACACTCTGCTTTTGAGAAAAGAGCACTCTTCTACTCTACTGTGTTTCCTATATGGCCAGAACAGTGACTTTGCTCAGAACAAAAGAACTGTGCTTCCTACAATACGGACATATCTAGTTCAACTCTGCTTAGGAAACTGACAAGAACAGTAGATTCTCTTCAGTCCGATACACTGTACTTGCTGGGAACAGACGAGAGTGCTATTTGCCCTGTGTATGACAATGGGAGCAAAATAGTGACTTTCCTTACCAGAAAACAACTCTTGCTCGTAGGACCAAAAACTGGATGTGATTCAACTCCATTTAGGAATGGGAAACAAACGCTAGCTCGCCTTACAAGAAAGACACTCTGATTTTGAGAAAAGAGCACTCTTCTACTCGACTGTGTTTCCTATGTGGTCCGAACAGTGAGCTTGCTCAGAACAAAAGAACTGTGATTCCTAGAAACACGGGCCATATCTAGTTCAACTCTGCTTAGGAAACTGACAAGAACATTAGCTCCGCTTCAGTCCAATTCACTGTACTTGCTGGGAACAGACACGAGTGCTATTTGCACTGTGTATGGCAATGGGAGCGCAATAGTGACTTTCCTTACCAGAAAACAACTCTTGCTCGTAGGACCAAAAACTGCATGTGATTCAACTCCATTTAGGACTGGGAAACAAACGCTAGCTCACCTTACATGAAACACACTCTGCTTTTGAGAAAAGAGCAGTCTTCTACTCTACTGTGTTTCCTATATGGCCAGAACAGTGAGTTTGCTCAGAACAAAAGAACTGTGCTTCCTACAAATACGGCAATATCTAGTGCAATTCTGCTTAGGAAACTGACAAGAACAGTAGATCCTCTTCAGTCCAATACACTGTACATGCTGGGAACAGACGCCAGTGCTGTTTGCCCTGTGTCTGGCAATGGGAGTGCAATAGTGACTTTCCTTACCAGAAAACAACTCTTGCTCGTAAGACCAAAAACAGGATGTGATTCAACTCCGTTTAGGACAGGGAAACAAACGCTAGCTCGCCTTACAAGAAACACACTCTGCTTTTGAGAAAAGAGCACTCTTCTACTCTACTGTGTTTCCTATGTGGTCCGAACAGTGAGCTTGCTCAGAACAAAAGAACTGTGATTCCCACACACGGGACATATCTAGTTCAACTCTGCTTAGGAAACTGACAAGAAAGGTAGATCCTCTTCAGTCCAATACACTGTACTTGCTGGGATTAGACGCCAGTGCTATTTGCCTTGTGTATGACAATGGGAGCACAATAGTGACTCTTCTTACCAGAAAAGAACTCTTGCTGGTAGTACCAGAAACTGCATGGGATTCAACTCCATTTAGGACTGGGAAACAAACGCTAGCTCGACGTAGGAGAAACACTCTCTGCTTTTGAGAAAGGAGCACTCTTCTACTCTACTGTGTTTCCTACAGGGGCAGAACAGTGAGCATTCGCAGAACAAAATAACTGTGCTTCCTACACACACGGTCCATATCTAGTTCAACTCTGCTTAGGAAACTGACAAGAACAGTAGATCCTCTTCAGTCCGATACACTGTACATGCTGGGAACAGATGCCAGTGATATTTGCCCTGTGTATGACAATGGGAGCGCAATAGTGACTTTCCTTACCAGAAAACAACTCTTGCTCGTAGGACCAAAAACTGGATGTGATTCAACTCCATTTAGGAATGGGAAACAAACGCTAGCTGGCCTTACAAGAAAGACACTCTGATTTTGAAAAAAGAGCACTCTTCTACTCGACTGTGTTTCCTATGTGGCCAGAACAGTGAGTTTGCTCAGAACAAAAGAACTGTGCTTCCTACAAACACGGGACATATCTAGTTCAACTCTGCTTAGGAAACTGACAAGAACATTAGCTCCGCTTCAGTCCAATTCACTGTACTTGCTGGGAACAGACTCGAGTGCTATTTGCACTGTGTATGGCAATGTGAGCAAAATAGTGACTTTCCTTACCAGGAAACAAATCTTGCTCGTAGGACCAAAAACTGCATGTGATTCAACTCCATTTAGGACTGTGAAACAAACGCTAGCTCACCTTACAAGAAACACACTCTGCTTTTGAGAAAAGAGCACTCTTCTACTCTACTGTGTTTCCTATATGGCCAGAACAGTGAGTTTGCTCAGAACAAAAGAACTGTGCTTCCTACAAATACAGCCATATCTAGTTCAATTCTGCTTAGGAAACTGACAAGAACAGTAGATCCTCTTCAGTCCAATACACTGTACATGCTGGGAACAGACGCCAGTGCTATTTGCCCTGTTTATGACAAGGGGAACGCAATAGTGACTCTTCTTACCAGAAAACAACTCTTGCTCGTAGGACAAGAAACTGCATGTGATTCAACTCCATTTAGGACTGGGAAACAAACGCTAGCTCGCCTTACAAGAAACACACTCTGCTTTTGAGAAAAGTGCACTCTTCTACTCTACTGTGTTTCCTATGGGGTCCGAACAGTGAGCTTGCTCAGATAAAAAGAACTGTGCTTCCTACACACACGGGCCATATCTAGTTCAACTCCGCTTTGGAAACTGACAAGAACAGTAGCTCTCTTCAGTCCAATACACTGTTCTTGCTGGGAACAGACGCGAGTGCTATTTGCACTGTGTATGGCAATAGGAGCACAATAGTGACTCTTCTTATCAGAAAACAACTCTTGCTCATAGGACCAGAAACTGCATGGGATTCAACTCCATTTCTGACTGAGAAACAAACACTAGCTCGCTTTACAAGAAAGACACTCTGATTTTGAGAAAAGAGCACTCTTCTACTCTACTGTGTTTCCTATGGTGCCCGAACAGTGAGCATTCTCAGAACAAAAGAACTGTGCTTCCTACACACGGGCCATATCTAGTTCACCTCTGCTTAGGAAACTGACTGAACAGTAGCTCCTCTTCAGTCAAATACACTGTACATGCTGGGAACAGACGCCAGTGCTATTTGCCCTAGTATCACAAAGGGAGCGCAATAGTGACTCTTCTTACCAGAAAACAACTCTTGCTCGTAGGACGAGAAACTGCATGTGATTCATCTCCATTTAGGATTGGGAAACAAACGCTAGCTTGCCTTACAAGAAACACACTCTGCTTTTGAGAAAAGAGCACTCTTCTACTCTCCTGTGTTTCCTATAGGGCCAGAACAGTGAGCATTCTCAGAACAAAAGAACTGTGCTTCCTACACACAGGGGCCATATCTAGTTCAACTCTGCTTAGGAAACTGACAAGAACAGTAGCTCTGCTTCAGTCCAATACACTGTACTTGCTGGGAACAGACACGAGTGCTATTTGCACTGTGTATGGCAATGGGAGCGCAATAGTGACTTTCCTTACCAGAAAACAACTCTTGCTCGTAGGACCAGAAACTGCATGTGATTCAACTCCATTTAGGACTGGGAAAAAAACGCTAGCTCACCTTACAAGAAACACACTCTGCTTTTGAGAAAAGAGCACTCTTCTACTCTACTTTGTTTCCTATATGGCCAGAACAGTGAGTTTGCTCAGAACAAAAGAACTGTGCTTCCTACAAATACGGCCATATCTAGTTCAATTCTGCTTAGGAAACTGACAAGAACAGTAGATCCTCTTCAGTCCAATACACTGTACATGCTGGGAACAGACGCCAGTGCTATTTGCCCTGTGTATGACAATGGGAGCGCAATAGTGACTCTTCTTAACAGGAAACAAATCTTGCTCGTAGTACAAGAAACTGCATGTGATTCAACTCCATTTATGACTGGGAAACAAACGCTAGCTTGCCTTACAAGAAACACACTCTGCTTTTGAGAAAAGAGCACTCTTCTACTCTACTGTCTTTCCTATGGGGTCCGAACAGTGAGCTTGCTCAGAACAAAAGAACTGTGCTTCCTACACACACGGGGCATATCTAGTTCAACTCTGCTTAGGAAACTGACAAGAACAGTAGCTCCTCTTAAGTCCAATACACTGTTCTTGCTGGGAACAGACGCGAGTGCTATTTGCACTGTGTATGGCATTGGGACCGCAATAGTGACTTTCCTTACCAGAAAACAACTCTTGCTCGTAGGACCAAAAACTGGATGTGACTCAACTTCATTTAGGAATGGGAAACAAACTCTAGCTTGCCTTACAAGAAACACACTCTGATTTTGAGAAAAGAGCACTCTTCTACTCTACTGTGTTTCCTATGGGGTCCGAACAGTGAGCTTGCTCAGAAAAAAAGAACTGTGCTTCCTACACACACGGGCCATATCTAGTTCAACTCTGCTTAGGAAACTGACAAGAACGGTAGCTCCTCTTCAGTCCAATACACTGTACTAGCTGGGAACAGACGCGAGTGCTATTTGCACTGTGTATGGCAATAGGAGCACAATAGTGACTCTTCTTATCAGAAAAAAACTCTTGCTCATAGGACCAGAAACTGCATGGGATTCAACACCATTTTTGACTGGGAAACATACACTAGCTCGCCTTACAAGAAAGACACTCTGATTTTGAGAAAAGAGCACTCTTCTACTCTACTGTGTTTCCTATGGAGTCGGAATAGTGAGCTTGCTCAGAACAAAAGAAATGTGCTTCCTACACACAGGGGCCATATCTAGCTCAACTCTACTTAGGAAACTGACAACAGTAGCTCCGCTTCAGTCCAATACACTGTACATGCTGGGAACAGACGCTAGTGCTATTTGCACTGTGTATGGTAATGGGAGCGCAATAGTGACTTTCCTTACCAGAAAACAACTCTTGCTCGTAGGACCAAAAACTGCATGTGATTCAACTCCATTTAGGACTCGGAAACAAACCCTAGCTCACCTTACAGGAAACACACTCTGCTTTTGAGAAAAGAGCACTCTTCTACTCTACTGTGTTTCCTATATGGCCAGAACAGTGACTTTGCTCAGAACAAAAGAACTGTGCTTCCTACAAATACGGACATATCTAGTTCAACTCTGCTTAGGAAACTGACAAGAACAGTAGATTCTCTTCAGTCCGATACACTGTACTTGCTGGGAACAGACGAGAGAGCTATTTGCCCTGTGTATGACAATGGGAGCAAAATAGTGACTTTCCTTACCAGAAAACAACTCTTGCTCGTAGGACCAAAAACTGGATGTGATTCAACTCCATTTAGGAATGGGAAACAAACGCTAGCTCGCCTTACAAGAAAGACACTCTGATTTTGAGAAAAGAGCACTCTTCTACTCTCCTGTGTTTGCTATGTGGTCCGAACAGTGAGCTTGCTCAGAACAAAAGAACTGTGATTCCTAGAAACACGGGCCATATCTAGTTCAACTCTGCTTAGGAAACTGACAAGAACATTAGCTCCGCTTCAGTCCAATTCACTGTACTTGCTGGGAACAGACACGAGTGCTATTTGCACTGTGTATGGCAATGGGAGCGCAATAGTGACTTTCCTTACCAGAAAACAACTCTTGCTCGTAGGACCAAAAACTGCATGTGATTCAACTTCATTTAGGACTGGGAAACAAACGCTAGCTCACCTTACAAGAAACACACTCTGCTTTTGAGAAAAGAGCACTCTTCTACTCTACTGTGTTTCCTATATTGCCAGAACAGTGAGTTTGCTCAGAACAAAAGAACTGTGCTTCCTACAAATACGGCAATATCTAGTGCAATTCTGCTTAGGAAACTGACAAGAACAGTAGATCCTCTTCAGTCCAATACACTGTACATGCTGGGAACAGACGCCAGTGCTGTTTGCCCTGTGTCTGGCAATGCGAGTGCAATAGTGACTTTCCTTACCAGAAAACAACTCTTGCTCGTAAGACCAAAAACAGGATGTGATTCAACTCCGTTTAGGACAGGGAAACAAACGCTAGCTCGCCTTACAAGAAACACACTCTGCTTTTGAGAAAAGAGCACTCTTCTACTCTACTGTGTTTCCTATGTGGTCCGAACAGTGAGCTTGCTCAGAACAAAAGAACTGTGATTCCTACACACACGGGACATATCTAGTTCAACTCTGCTTAGGAAACTGACAAGAAAGGTAGATCCTCTTCAGTCCAATACACTGTACTTGCTGGGATTAGACGCCAGTGCTATTTGCCTTGTGTATGACAATGGGAGCACAATAGTGACTCTTCTTACCAGAAAAGAACTCTTGCTGGTAGTACCAGAACCTGCATGGGATTCAACTCCATTTAGGACTGGGAAACAAACGCTAGCTCGACGTACGAGAAACACTCTCTGCTTTTGAGAAAGGAGCACTCTTCTACTCTACTGTGTTTCCTATAGGGCCAGAACAGTGAGCATTCGCAGAACAAAAGAACTGTGCTTCCTACACACACGGTCCATATCTAGTTCAACTCTGCTGAGGAAACTGACAAGAACAGTAGATCCTCTTCAGTCCGATACACTGTACATGCTGGGAACAGATGCCAGTGATATTTGCCCTGTGTATGACAATGGGAGCGCAATAGTGACTTTCCTTACCAGAAAACAACTCTTGCTCGTAGGACCAAAAACTGGATGTGTTTCAACTCCATTTAGGAATGGGAAACAAACGCTAGCTGGCCTTACAAGAAAGACACTCTGATTTTGAGAAAAGAGCACTCTTCTACTCGACTGTGTTTCCTATGTGGCCAGAACAGTGAGTTTGCTCAGAACAAAAGAACTGTGCTTCCTACAAACACGGGACATATCTAGTTCAACTCTGCTTAGGAAACTGACAAGAACATTAGCTCCGCTTCAGTCCAATTCACTGTACTTGCTGGGAACAGACACGAGTGCTATTTGCACTGTGTATGGCAATGTGAGCGCAATAGTGACTTTCCTTACCAGGAAACAAATCTTGCGCGTAGGACCAAAAACTGCATGTGATTCAACTCCATTTAGGACTGTGAAACAAACGCTAGCTCACCTTACAAGAAACACACTCTGCTTTTGAGAAAAGAGCACTCTTCTACTCTACTGTGTTTCCTATATGGCCAGAACAGTGAGTTTGCTCAGAACAAAAGAACTGTGCTTCCTACAAATACGGCCATATCTAGTTCAATTCTGCTTAGGAAACTGACAAGAACAGTAGATCCTCTTCAGTCCAATACACTGTACATGCTGGGAACAGACGCCAGTGCTATTTGCCCTGTTTATGACAAGGGGAACGCAATAGTGACTCTTCTTACCAGAAAACAACTCTTGCTCGTAGGACAAGAAACTGCATGTGATTCAACTCCATTTAGGACTGGGAAACAAACGCTAGCTCGCCTTACAAGAAACACACTCTGCTTTTGAGAAAAGTGCACTCTTCTACTCTACTGTGTTTCCTATAGGGCCAGAACAGTGAGCATTCTCAGAACAAAGAACTATGCTTCCTACACACAGGGGCCATATCTAGTTCAACTCTGCTTAGGAAACTGACAAGAACAGTAGCTCCGCGTCAGTCCAATACACTGTACTTGCTGGGAACAGACACGAGTGCTATTTGCACTGTGTATGGCAATGGGAGTGCAATAGTGACTTTCTTTACCAGAAAACAACTCTTTCTCGTAGGACCAGAAACTGCATGTGATTCAACTCCATTTAGGACTGGGAAAAAAACGCTAGCTCACCTTACAGGAAACACACTCTGCTTTTGAGAAAAGAGCACTCTTCTACTCTACTGTGTTTCCTATGTGGCCAGAACAGTGAGTTTGCTCAGAACAAAAGAACTGTGCTTCCTACAAATACGGCCATATCTAGTTCAATTCTGCTTAGGAAACTGACAAGAACAGTAGATCCTCTTCAGTCCAATACACTGTACATGCTGGGAACAGACGCCAGTGCTATTTGCCCTGTGTATGACAATGGGAGCGCAATAGTGACTCTTCTTAACAGGAAACAAATCTTGCTCGTAGTACAAGAAACTGCATGTGATTCAACTCCATTTATGACTGGGAAACAAACACTAGCTCGCCTTACAAGAAACACACTCTGCTTTTGAGAAAAGAGCACTCTTCTACTCTAATGTCTTTCCTATGGGGTCCGAACAGTGAGCTTGCTCAGAACAAAAGAACTGTGCTTCCTACACACACGGGGCATATCTAGTTCAACTCTGCTTAGGAAACTGACAAGAACAGTAGCTCCTCTTAAGTCCAATACACTGTTCTTGCTGGGAACAGACGCGAGTGCTATTTGCACTGTGTATGGCATTGGGACCGCAATAGTGACTTTCCTTACCAGAAAACAACTCTTGCTCGTAGGACCAAAAACTGGATGTGACTCAACTTCATTTAGGAATGGGAAACAAACTCTAGCTTGCCTTACAAGAAACACACTCTGCTTTTGAGAAAAGAGCACTCTTCTACTCTACTGTGTTTCCTATGGGGTCTGAACAGTGAGCTTGCTCAGAAAAAAAGAACTGTGCTTATTACACACACGGGCCATATCTATTTCAACTCTGCTTAGGAAACTGACAAGAACGGTAGCTCCTCTTCAGTCCAATACACTGTACTAGCTGGGAACAGACGCGAGTGCTATTTGCACTGTGTATGGCAATAGGAGCACAATAGTGACTCTTCTTATCAGAAAACAACTCTTGCTCATAGGACCAGAAACTGCATGGGATTCAACTCCATTTCTGACTGGGAAACAAACACTAGCTTGACTTACAAGAAACACACTCTGCTTTTGAGAAAGGAGCACTCTTCTACTCTAATGTCTTTCCTATAAGGCCAGAACAGTGAGCATTCTCAGAACAAAAGAACTGTGCTTCCTAGCACACACGGGCCATATCTAGTTCAACTCTGCTTAGGAAACTGACAAGAACAGTAGATGCTCTTCAGTCCAATACACTGTACATGCTGGGAACAGACGCCAGTGCTATTTGCCCTGTGTATGACAATGGTAGCGCAATAGTGACTCTTCTTACCAGAAAACATCTCTTACTCGTAGGACAAGAAAATGCATGTGATTCATTTCCATTTAGGATTGGGAAACACATGCTAGCTCGCCTTACAAGAAACACACTCTGCTTTTGAGAAAAGAGCAGTCTTCTACTCTACTGTGTTTCTTATGGGGTCCGTACAGTGAGCTTCTCAGAACAAAAGAACTGTGTTTCCTACACACATGGGCCATATCTAGTTCAACTCTGCTTAGGAAACTGACAAGAACAGTAGCTCTTCTTCAGTCCAATACACTGCACTTGCTGGGAGCAGACCCGAGTGCTATTTGCACTGTGTATGGCAATGGGATCGCAATAGTGACATTCCTTACCAGAAAACAACTCTTGCTCGTAGGACCAGAAACTGCATGTGATTCAACTCCATTTAGGACTGGGAAACAAACGCTAGCTCGTCTTACGAGAAAGACACTCTGCTTTTTGGAAACCATCACTCTTCTACTCTACTTTGTTTCTTGTAGGGCCAGAACAGTGAGCTTGCTCAAAACCAAAGAACTGTGTTTCCTACGCACACGGCCATATCTAGTTCAATTCTACTTAGGAAACTGACAAGAACAGTAGATCCTCTTCAGTTCAATACACTGTACATGCTGGGAACAGACGCCAGTGCTAATTGCCCTGTGTATGACAATGGGAGCGCAATAGTGACTCTTCTTATCAGAAAACAATTCATGCTCATAGGTCCAGAAACTGCATGTGATTCAACTCCATTTAGGACTGGGAAACAAACACTAGCTCGCCTTACAAGAAACACACTCTGCTTTTGAGAAAAGAGCACTCTTCTACTCTACTGTGTTTCCTATGGTGTCCAAACAGTGAGCTTGCTCAGAACAAAAGAACTGTGCTTCCTACACACAGGGGCCATATCTAGTTCAACTCTGCTTAGGAAACTGACAAGAACAGTAGCTCCTCTTCAGTCCAATACACTGTACTATTGGAACAGACGTGAGTGCTATTTGCACTGTGTATGGCAATGGGAGCGCAATAGTGACTTTCCTTACCAGAAAACAACTCTTGCTCGTAGGACCAGAAACTGCATGTGATTCAACTCCATTTAGGACTGGGAAACAAACGCTAGCTCGCCTTACAAGAAACACACTCTGCTTTTGAGAAAAGAGCACTCTTCTACTCTACTGTGTTTCCTATATGGCCAGAACAGTGAGTTTGCTCAGAACAAAAGAACTGTGCTTCCTACAAATATGGCCATATCTAGTTCAATTCTGCTTAGGAAACTGACAAGAACAGTAGATCCTCTTCAGTCCAATACACTGTACATGCTGGGAACAGACGCCAGTGCTATTTGCCCTGTGTATGACAATGGGAGCGCAATAATGACTCTTCTTACCAGGAAACAAATCTTGCTCGTAGGACAAGAAACTGCATGTGATTCAACTCCATTTATGACTGGGAAACAAACGCTAGCTCGCCTTACAAGAAACACACTCTGCTTTTGAGAAAAGAGCACTCTTCTACTCTACTGTCTTTCCTATGGGGTCCCAACAGTGAGCTTGCTCAGAACAAAAGAACTGTGCTTCCTACACACACGGGGCATATCTAGTTCAACTCTGCTTAGGAAACTGACAAGAACAGTAGCTCCTCTTAAGTCCAATACACTGTTCTTGCTGGGAACAGACGCGAGTGCTATTTGCACTGTGTATGGCATTGGGACCGCAATAGTGACTTTCCTTACCAGAAAACAACTCTTGCTCGTAGGACCAAAAACTGGATGTGACTCAACTTCATTTAGGAATGGGAAACAAACTCTAGCTTGCCTTACAAGAAACACACTCTGCTTTTGAGAAAAGAGCACTCTTCTACTCTACTGTGTTTCCTATAGGGCCAAAACAATGAGCTTGCTCAGAACCAAAGAACTGTGCTTCCTACACACATGGGCCATATCTAGTCCAATTCTGCTTAGGAAACTGAAAAGAACAGTAGATCCTCTTCAGTCCAATACACTGTACTTACTGGGAAAAGACGCGAGTGCTATTTGCACTGTGTATGGCAATGGGAGCACAGTAGTGACTCTTCTTACCAGAAAACAACTCTTGCTCCCAGGACCAGAAACTGCATGTGATTCAACTCCATTTAGGACTGGGAAACAAACGCTAGCTCGCCTTACAAGAAACACACTCTGCTTTTGAGAAAAGAGCACTCTTCTACTCTACTGTGTTTCCTATAGGGCCAGAACAGTGAGCTTGCTCAAACAAAAGATCTGTGCTTCCTACACACAAGTGCCATATATAGTTCAACTCTGCTTAGGAAACTGACAAGAACAGTAGCTCCTCTTCAGTACTATACACTGTACTTGCTGGGAACACACGCGAGTGCTATTTGCACTCTGTAATTCAATGGGAGTACAATAGTGACTTTCCTTATCAGAAAACGACTCTTGCTTGTAGGACCAGAAACTGAATGGGATTCAACTCCATTTTTGACTAGGAAACAAACACTAGCTCGCCTTACAAGAAACACAATCTCCTTTTGAGAAAAGAGCAGTCTTCTACTCTACTGTGTTTCTTTTGGGGTTCATACAGTGAGCTTGCTCAGAACAAATGAACTGTGCTTCCTACACACACGGGACATATCTAGTTCAACTCTGCTTAGGAAACTGACAAGTACAGTAGATCCTCTTCAGTCCAATACACTGTAGTTGCTGGGAAGTTACGCGAGTGCTATTTGCACTGTGTATGGCAAAGGGTGCGCCATAGTGACTTTCCATACCAGAAAACAACTATTGCTCATAGGACCAAAAACTGCATGTGATTCAACTCCATTTAGAACTGGGAAATAAACGCTAGCTCGCCTTACAAGAAACACACTCTGCTTTTGAGAAAAGAGCACTCTTCTACTCTACTGTGCTTCCTATATGGCCAGAACAGTGAGCTTGCTCAGAAAAAAAAAAAGGAACTGTGCTTCCTACACACACGGCCATATCTAGTTAAATTCTGCTTAGGAAACTGACAAGAACAGTAGATCCTCTTCAGTCCAATACACCGTACATGCTGGGAATGGACGCCAGTGCTATTTGCCCTGTACATGACAATGGGACCACAATAGTGCCTCTTCTTACCAGAAAAAAACTCTTGCTCGTAGTACCAGAAACTGCATGTGATTCAACTCCATTTAGGACTGTGAAACAAACACTAGCTCGCATTATGAGAAACACACTCTGCACTTGAGAAAAGAGCACTCTTCTACTCTACTGTGTTTCCTATGTGGTCCGAACAGTGAGCTTGCTCAGAACAAATGAACTGTGCTTCCTACACACACGGGACATATCTAGTTCAACTCTGCTTAGGAAACTGACAAGTACAGTAGATCCTCTTCAGTCCAATACACTGTAGTTGCTGGTAAGTTACGCGAGTGCTATTTGCACTGTGTATGGCAAAGGGTGCGCCATAGTGACTTTCCATACCAGAAAACAACTATTGCTCATAGGACCAAAAACTGCATGTGATTCAACTCCATTTAGAACTGGGAAATAAACGCTAGCTCGCCTTACAAGAAACACACTCAGCTTTTGAAAAAACAGCACTCTTCTACTCTACTGTGTTTCCTATGGGGTCTGAACAGTGAGCTTGCTCAGAACAAAAGAACTGTGCTTCCTACACACACGGGACATATCTAGTTCAACTCTAATTAGGAAACTGACAAGAACGGTAGCTCCTCTTCAGTCCAATACACTGTACTAGCTGGGAACAGACGCAAGTGCTATTTGCACTCTGTATGGCAATAGGAGTGCAATAGTGACTCTTCTTATCAGAAAACACCTCTTGTTCGTAGGACCAGAAACTGCATGAGATTCAACTCCATTTCTGATTGGGAAACCAACACTAGCTCACCTTACAAGGAACACACTCTGCTTTTGAGAAAAGAGCACTCCTCTACTCTACTGTGTTTCCTATGGGGTCCGAACAGTGAGCTTGCTCAGAACAAAAGAACTGTGCTTCCTACACAAACGGGCCATATCTAGTTCAATTTTGCTTAGGAAACTGACAAGAACAGCAGATCCTCTCAGTCCAATACATCTGTACACAGATGCCAGTGCTATTTGCCCCGTTTATGACAATGGGAGCGCAATAGTGACTCTTCTTACCAGAAAACAACTCTTGCTCGTAGGACCAGAAACTGCATGTGATTCAACTCCATTTAGGACTGGGAAACAAACCCTAGCTTGACTTACAAGAAACACACTCTGCTTTTGAGAAAGGAGCACTCTTCTACTCTAATGTCTTTCCTATAAGGCCAGAACAGTGAGCATTCTCAGAACAAAAGAACTGTGCTTCCTAGCACACACGGGCCATATCTAGTTCAACTCTGCTTAGGAAACTGACAAGAACAGTAGATGCTCTTCAGTCCAATACACTGTACATGCTGGGAACAGACGCCAGTGCTATTTGCCCTGTGTATGACAATGGTAGCGCAATAGTGACTCTTCTTACCAGAAAACATCTCTTACTCGTAGGACAAGAAAATGCATGTGATTCATCTCCATTTAGGATTGGGAAACACATGCTAGCTCGCCTTACAAGAAACACACTCTGCTTTTGAGAAAAGAGCAGTCTTCTACTCTACTGTGTTTCTTATGGGGTCCGTACAGTGAGCTTCTCAGAACAAAAGAACTGTGTTTCCTACACACATGGGCCATATCTAGTTCAACTCTGCTTAGGAAACTGACAAGAACAGTAGCTCTTCTTCAGTCCAATACACTGCACTTGCTGGGAGCAGACCCGAGTGCTATTTGCACTGTGTATGGCAATGGGATCGCAATAGTGACATTCCTTACCAGAAAACAACTCTTGCTCGTAGGACCAGAAACTGCATGTGATTCAACTCCATTTAGGACTGGGAAACAAACGCTAGCTCGTCTTACGAGAAAGACACTCTGCTTTTTGGAAACCATCACTCTTCTACTCTACTTTGTTTCTTGTAGGGCCAGAACAGTGAGCTAGCTCAAAACC
This sequence comes from Peromyscus eremicus, assembly GCF_949786415.1. Taxonomy (NCBI): domain Eukaryota; kingdom Metazoa; phylum Chordata; class Mammalia; order Rodentia; family Cricetidae; genus Peromyscus; species Peromyscus eremicus. The sequence continues at coordinate 44,881 of NW_026735349.1, forward strand.
AAAGAACTGTGTTTCCTACGCACACGGCCATATCTAGTTCAATTCTACTTAGGAAACTGACAAGAACAGTAGATCCTCTTCAGTTCAATACACTGTACATGCTGGGAACAGACGCCAGTGCTAATTGCCCTGTGTATGACAATGGGAGCACAATAGTGACTCTTCTTATCAGAAAACAATTCATGCTCATAGGTCCAGAAACTGCATGTGATTCAACTCCATTTAGGACTGGGAAACAAACACTAGCTCGCCTTACAAGAAACACACTCTGCTTTTGAGAAAAGAGCACTCTTCTACTCTACTGTGTTTCCTATGGTGTCCGAACAGTGAGCTTGCTCAGAACAAAAGAACTGTGCTTCCTACACACAGGGGCCATATCTAGTTCAACTCTGCTTAGGAAACTGACAAGAACAGTAGCTCCTCTTCAGTCCAATACACTGTACTATTGGAACAGACGTGAGTGCTATTTGCACTGTGTCTGGCAATGGGAGTGCAATAGTGACTTTCCTTACCAGAAAACAACTCTTACTCGTAAGACCAAAAAAAGGATGTGATTCAACTCCATTTAGGACAGGGAAACAAATGCTAGCTTGCCTTACAAGAAACACACTCTGCTTTTGAGAAAAGAGCACTCTTCTACTCTACTGTGTTTCCTATGTGGTCCGAACAGTGAGCTTGCTCAGAACAAAGAACTGTGCTTCCTACACACACGGGCCATATCTAGTTCAACTCTGCTTAGAAAACTGACAAGAAAGGTAGATCCTCTTCGGTCCAATACACTGTACTTGCTGGGATTAGACGCCAGTGCTCTTTGCCTTGTGTATGACAATGGGAGCACAATAGTGACTCTTCTTACCAGAAAAGAACTCTTGCTGGTAGGACCAGAAACTGCATGGGATTCAACTCCATTTAGGACTGGGAAACAAACGCTAGCTCGACTTACAAGAAGCACACTCTGCTTTTGAGAAAAGAGCAGTCTTCTACTCTAATGTGCTTCCTATAGGGCCAGAACAGTGAGCATTCGCAGAACAAAAGAACTGTGCTTCCTACACACACGGTCCATATCTAGTTCAACTCTGCTTAGGATACTGACAAGAACAGTAGATCCTCTTCAGTCCGATACACTGTACTTCTGGGAACAGATGCCAGTGCTATTTGCCCTGTGTATGACAATGGGAGCACAATAGTGACTCTTGCTCGTAGGACCAGAAACTGCATGTGATTCAACTCCATTTAGGATTGGGAAACAAACGCTAGCTCGCCTTACAAGAAACATACTCTGCTTTTGAGAAAAGAGCACTCTTCTACTCTACTGTGTTTCCTATGGTGTCCGAACAGTGAGCTTGCTCAGAACAAAAGAACTGTGCTTCCTACACACATGGGCCATATCTAGCTCAACTCTGCTTAGGAAACTGTCAAGAACAGTCGCTCATCTTCAGTCCAATACACTGTAATTGCTGGGAACAGACGCGAGTGCTATTTGCACTGTGTATGGCAATGGGAGCACAATAGTGACTTTTTTTACCAGAAAACAACTCTTGCTCGTAGGACCAAAAACTGGATGTGATTCAACTCCATTTAGGAATGGGAAACAAACGCTAGCTTGCCTTACAAGAAAGACACTCTGATTTTGAGAAATGAGCACTCTTCTACTCGACTGTGTTTCCTATGGGGTCCGAACAGTGAGCTTGCTCAGAACAAAAGAACTGTGCTTCCTACAAACACGGGCCATATCTAGTTCAACTCTGCTTAGGAAACTGACAAGAACATTAGCTCCGCTTCAGTTCAATTCACTGTACATGCTGGGAACAGACACGAGTGCTATTTGCACTGTGTATGGCAATGGGAGCGCAATAGTGACTTTCCTTACCAGAAAACAACTCTTGCTCGTAGGACCAGAAACTGCATGTGATTCAACTCCATTTAGGACTGGGAAAAAAACGCTAGCTCACCTTACAAGAAACACACTCTGCTTTTGAGAAAAGAGCACTCTTCTACTCTACTGTGTTTCCTATATGGCCAGAACAGTGAGTTTGCTCAGAACAAAAGAACTGTGCTTCCTACAAATACGGCCATATCTAGTTCAATTCTCCTTAGGAAACTGACAAGAACAGTAGATCCTCTTCAGTCCAATACACTGTACATGCTGGGAACAGACGCCAGTGCTATTTGCCCTGTGTCTGGCAATGCGAGTGCAATAGTGACTTTCCTTACCAGAAAACAACTCTTGCTCGTAAGACCAAAAACAGGATGTGATTCAACTCCGTTTAGGACAGGGAAACAAACGCTAGCTTGCCTTACAAGAAACACACTCTGCTTTTGAGAAAAGAGCACTCTTCTACTCTACTGTGTTTCCTATGTGGTCCGAACAGTGAGCTTGCTCAGAACAAAAGAACTGTGCTTCCTACACACACGGGCCATATCTAGTTCAACTCTGCTTAGGAAACTGACAAGAAAGCTAGATCCTCTTCAGTCCAATACACTGTACTTGCTGGGATTAGACGTCAGTGCTATTTGCCTTGTGTATGACAATGGGAGCACAACAGTGACTCTTCTTACCAGAAAAGAACTCTTGCTGGTAGTACCAGAAACTGCATGGGATTCAACTCCATTTAGGACTGGGAAACAAACGCTAGCTCGACGTACGAGAAACACACTCTGCTTTTGAGAAAAGAGCAGTCTTCTACTCTACTGTGTTTCCTATAGGGCCAGAACAGTGAGCATTCGCAGAACAAAAGAACTGTGCTTCCTACACACACGGTCCATATCTAGTTCAACTCTGCTTAGGAAACTGACAAGAACAGTAGATCCTCTTCAGTCCGAACACTGTACATGCTGGGAACAGATGCCAGTGATATTTGCCCTGTGTATGACAATGGGAGCGCAATAGTGACTTTCCTTACCAGAAAACAACTCTTGCTCGTAGGACCAAAAACTGGATGTGATTCAACTCCATTTAGGAATGGGAAACAAACGCTAGCTGGCCTTACAAGAAAGACACTCTGATTTTGAGAAAAGAGCACTCTTCTACTCGACTGTGTTTCCTATATGGCCAGAACAGTGAGTTTGCTCAGAACAAAAGAACTGTGCTTCCTGCAAATACGGCCATATCTAGTTCAATTCTGCTTAGGAAACTGACAAGAACAGTAGATCCTCTTCAGTCCAATACACTGTACATGCTGGAAACAGACGCCAGTGCTATTTGCCCTGTTTATGACAAGGGGAGCACAATAGTGACTCTTCTTACCAGAAAACAACTCTTGCTCGTAGGACAAGAAACTGCATGTGATTCAACTCCATTTAGGACTGGGAAACAAACGCTAGCTCGCCTTACAAGAAACACACTCTGCTTTTGAGAAAAGTGCACTCTTCTACTCTACTGTGTTTCCTATTGGGTCCGAACAGTGAGCTTGCTCAGAAAAAAAGAACTGTGCTTCATACACACACGGGCCATATCTAGTTCAACTCTGCTTAGGAAACTGACATGAACAGTAGCTCCTCTTCAGTCCAATACACTGTACTTGCTGGGAACAGACGCCAGTGCTATTTGCCCTAGTATCACAAAGGGAGCACAATAGTGACTCTTCTTACCAGAAAACATCTCTTGCTCGTAGGACCAGAAACTGCATGTGATTCATCTCCATTTAGGATTGGGAAACAAATGCTAGCTCGCCTTACAAGAAACACACTCTGCTTTTGAGAAAAGAGCACTCTTCTACTCTACTGTGTTTCCTCTAGGGCCAGAACTATGAGCATTCTCAGAACAAAAGAACTGTGCTTCCTACACACAGGGACCATATCTAGTTCAACTCTGCTTAGGAAACTAACAAGAACAGTAGCTCCGCTTCAGTCCAATACACTGTACTTGCTGGGAACAGACACGAGTGCTATTTGCACTGTGTATGGCAATGGGAGCGCAATAGTGACATTCCTTACCAGAAAACAACTCTTGCTCGTAGGACCAGAAACTGCATGTGATTCATCTCCATTTAAGATTGGGAAAAAAACGCTAGCTCACCTTACAAGAAACACACTCTGCTTTTGAGAAAAGATCACTCTTCACTCTACTGTGTATCCCGTGGGGTCGGAACAGTGAGCTTGCTCAGAACAAAAGAACTGTTCTTCCTACAAACAGGGGCCATATCTAGTTTAACTCTGCTTAGGAAACTGACAAGAACAGTAGCTCCGCTTCAGTCCAATACACTGTACTTGCTGGGAACAGACACCAGTGCTATTTGCCCTGTGTATGACAATGGGAGCACAATAGTGACTCTTTTTACCAGAAAACAACTCTTGCTCGTAGGACAAGAAACTGCATGTGATTCAACTCCATTTAGGACTGGGAAACAAACGCTAGCTCGCCTAACAAGAAACACACTCTACTTTTGAGAAAAGAGCACTCTTCTACTCGACTGTGTATCCTATGGGGTCCGAACAGTGAGCTTGCTCAGAACAAAAGAACTGTGCTTCCTACACACACGGGCCATATCTAGTTCAACTCTGCTTAGAAAACTGACAAGAACAGTAGCTCCTCTTCAATCCAATACACTGTACTTGCTGGGAAGAGACGCGAGTGCTATTTGCACTGTATATGGCAATGGGAGTGCAATAGTGACTTTCCTTACCATAAAACAACTCTTGCACGTAGGACCAGAAACTGCATGTGATTCAGCTCCATTTAGGACTGGGAAACAAATGCTAGCTTGCCTTACAAGAAACACACTCTGCTTTTGAAAAGAGAGCACTCTTCTACTCTACTGTGTTTCCTATAGGGTCCGAACAGTGAGCTTGCTCAGAACAAAAGAACTGTGTTTCCTACACACATGGACCATATGTAGATCAACTCTGCTTAGGAAACTGACAAGAACAGTAGCTCCGCTTCAGTCCAATACACTGTACTTGCTGGGAACAGACGCGAGTGCTATTTGCACTGTGTATGGCAATAGGAGCACAATAGTGACTCTTCTTATCAGAAAACAACTCTTGCTCATAGGACCAGAAACTGCATGGGATTCAACTCCATTTCTGACTGGGAAACAAACAATAGCTCGCCTTACAAGAAAGACAGTCTGATTTTGAGAAAAGAGCACACTTCTACTCTACTGCGTTTCCTATGGGGTCCGAATAGTGAGCTTGCTCAGAACAAAAGAACTGTGCTTCCTACACACAGGGGCCATATCTAGTTCAACTCTGCTTAGGAAACTGACAAGAACAGTAGCTACGCTTCAGTCCAATACACTGTACTTGCTGGGAACAGACGTGAGTGCTATTTGCACTGTGTATGGAAATGGGAGCGCAATAGTGACTTTCCTTACCAGAAAACAGCTCTTGGTCGTAGGACCAAAAACTGCATGAGATTCAACTCCATTTAGGACTGGGAAACAACACTATCACGCCTTACAAAAAACACACTCTGCTTTTGAGAAAAGAGCACACTTCTACTCTACTGTGTTTCCTAGGGGGTCTGACCAGTGAGCTTGCTCAGAACAAAAGAACTGTGCTTCCTACACACACGGGCCATATCTAGTTCATCTCTGCTTAGGAAACTGACAAGAACAGTAGCTCCTCTTCAGTCAAATACACTGTAATTGCTGGGAACAGACGCGAGTGCTATTTGCACTGTGTATGGAAATGGGAGCTCAATAGTGACTTTCCTTACCATAAAACACCTCTTGCTCATAGGACCAGAAACTGCATTGGATTCAACTCCATTTCTGACTGGGAAACAAACACTAGCTCGCCTTACAAGAAACACACTCTGCTTTTGAGAAAAGAGCAGTCTTCTACTCTACTGTGTTTCCTATGGATCCCGAACATTGAGCTTGCTCATAACAAAAGAACTGTGCTTCCTACACACACGGGCCATATCTAGTTCAACTCTGCTTTGGAAACTGACAAGAACAGTAGCTCCTCTTCAGTCCAATACACTGTACTTGCTGGGAACAGTCGGGAGTGCTATTTGCACTGTGTATGGCACTGGGAGCGCAATAGTGACTTTCCTTACCCGAAAAAAACTCTTGCTCGTAGGACCAAAAACTGGATGTGATTCAACTCCATTTAGGACTGGGAAACAAACGCTAGCTCGCCTTACAAGAAAGACTCTCTGCTTTTGAGAAAAGAGCACTCTTCTACTCTACTGTGTTTCCTATGGGGTCTGAACAGTGAGCTTGCTCAGAACAAAAGAACTGTGCTTCCTACACACACGGGCCATATCTAGTTCATCTCTGCTTAGGAAATTGACAATAACAGTAGCTCCACTTCAGTCCAATACACTGTACTTGCTGGGAACAGACGCGAGTGCTATTTGCACTGAGTATGGACATGGGAGCGCAATAGTGACTTTCCTTACCAGAAAACACCTCTTGCTCATAGGACCAGAAACTGCATGGGATTCAACTCCATTTCGGACTGGGAAACAAACACTAGCTCGCCTTACAAGAAACACACTCTGCTTTTGAGAAAAGAGCACTCTTCTACTCTACTGTGTTTCCTATGGGGTCCGAACATTGAGCTTGCTCAGAACAAAAGAACTGTGCTTCCTACACACACGGGCCATATCTAGTTCAACTCTGCTTAGGAAACTGACAAGAACAGTAGCTCCTCTTCAGTCCAATACACTGTACTTGATGGGAACAGATGCGAGTGCTATTTGCACTGTGTATGGCAATGGGAGAGCAATAGTGACTTTATTACCAGAAAAAAACTCTTGCTCGTAGGACCAAAAAGTGCATGTGATTCAACTCCATTTAGGACTGGGAAACAAACACTAGCTCGCATTACAACAAACACACTCTGCTTTTGAGAAAAGAGCAGTCTTCTACTCTACTGTTTCCTATGGGGTCCGAACATTGAGCTTGCTCAGAACAAAAGAACTGTGCTTCCTATACACACGGGCCATATCTAGTTCAACTCTGCTTAGGAAACTGACAAGAACAGTAGCTCCGCTTCAGTCCAATACACTGTACTTGCTCGGAACAGACGCGAGTGCTATTTGCACTGTGTATGGCAATGGGAGCACAATAGTGACTTTCCTTACCAGAAAACAACTCTTGGTCATAGGACCAAAAACTGCATGTGATTCAACTCCATTTAGGACTGGGAAACAAACGCTTTCTCGCCTTACAAAAAACACACTCTGCTTTTGAGAAAAGAGCTCTCTTCTACTCTACTGTGTTTCCTACAGGGCCAGAACATTGAACTTGCTCAGAACAAAAGAACTGTGCTTCATACAAATACTGCCATAACTAGTTCAATTCTGCTTAGGAAACTGACAAGAACAATAGCTCCTGTTCAGTCCAATACACTGTACACGCTGGGAACAGACGCCAGTGCTATTTGCCCTGTGTATGACAATGGGAGCGCAATAGTGACTCTTCTTACCAGAAAACAACTCTTGCTCGTAGGACAAGAAACTGGATGTGATTCAACTCCATTTAGGACTGGGAAACAAACGCTAGCTCTCCTTACAAGAAACACACTCTGCTTTTGAGAAAAGATCACTCTTCACTCTACTGTGTATCCCGTGGGGTCGGAACAGTGAGCTTGCTCAGAACAAAAGAACTGTTCTTCCTACAAACAGGGGCCATATCTAGTTTAACTCTGCTTAGGAAACTGACAAGAACAGTAGCTCCGCTTCAGTCCAATACACTGTACTTGCTGGGAACAGACAGCAGTGCTATTTGCCCTGTGTATGACAATGGGAGCACAATAGTGACTCTTTTTACCAGAAAACAACTCTTGCTCGTAGGACAAGAAACTGCATGTGATTCAACTCCATTTAGGACTGGGAAACAAACGCTAGCTCGCCTAACAAGAAACACACTCTACTTTTGAGAAAAGAGCACTCTTCTACTCGACTGTGTATCCTATGGGGTCCGAACAGTGAGCTTGCTCAGAACAAAAGAACTGTGCTTCCTACACACACGGGCCATATCTAGTTCAACTCTGCTTAGGAAACTGACAAGAACAGTAGCTCCTCTTCAATCCAATACACTGTACTTGCTGGGAAGAGACGCGAGTGCTATTTGCACTGTATATGGCAATGGGAGTGCAATAGTGACTTTCCTTACCATAAAACAACTCTTGCTCGTGGGACCAGAAACTGCATGTGATTCAGCTCCATTTAGGACTGGGAAACAAATGCTAGCTTGCCTTACAAGAAACACACTCTGCTTTTGAAAAGAGAGCACTCTTCTACTCTACTGTGTTTCCTACAGGGTCCGAACAGTGAGCTTGCTCAGAACAAAAGAACTGTGTTTCCTACACACATGGACCATATGTAGATCAACTCTGCTTAGGAAACTGACAAGAACAGTAGCTCCGCTTCAGTCCAATACACTGTACTTGCTGGGAACAGACGCGAGTGCTATTTGCACTGTGTATGGCAATAGGAGCACAATAGTGACTCTTCTTATCAGAAAACAACTCTTGCTCATAGGACCAGAAACTGCATGGGATTCAACTCCATTTCTGACTGGGAAACAAACAATAGCTCGCCTTACAAGAAAGACAGTCTGATTTTGAGAAAAGAGCACACTTCTACTCTACTGCGTTTTCTATGGGGTCCGAATAGTGAGCTTGCTCAGAACAAAACAACTGTGCTTCCTACACACAGGGGCCATATCTAGTTCAACTCTGCTTAGGAAACTGACAAGAACAGTAGCTACGCTTCAGTCCAATACACTGTACTTGCTGGGAACAGACGTGAGTGCTATTTGCACTGTGTATGGAAATGGGAGCGCAATAGTGACTTTCCTTACCAGAAAACAGCTCTTGGTCGTAGGACCAAAAACTGCATGAGATTCAACTCCATTTAGGACTGGGAAACAACACTATCACGCCTTACAAAAAACACACTCTGCTTTTGAGAAAAGAGCACACTTCTACTCTACTGTGTTTCCTAGGGGGTCTGAACAGTGAGCTTGCTCAGAACAAAAGAACTGTGCTTCCTACACACACGGGCCATATCTAGTTCATCTCTGCTTAGGAAACTGACAAGAACAGTAGCTCCTCTTCAGTCAAATAAACTGTAATTGCTGGGAACAGACGCGAGTGCTATTTGCACTGTGTATGGAAATGGGAGCTCAATAGTGACTTTCCTTACCATAAAACACCTCTTGCTCGTAGGACCAGAAACTGCATTGGATTCAACTCCATTTCTGACTGGGAAACAAACACTAGCTCGCCTTACAAGAAACACACTCTGCTTTTGAGAAAAGAGCAGTCTTCTACTCTACTGTGTTTCCTATGGATCCCGAACATTGAGCTTGCTCATAACAAAAGAACTGTGCTTCCTACACACACGGGCCATATCTAGTTCAACTCTGCTTTGGAAACTGACAAGAACAGTAGCTCCTCTTCAGTCCAATACACTGTACTTGCTGGGAACAGTCGGGAGTGCTATTTGCACTGTGTATGGCACTGGGAGCGCAATAGTGACTTTCCTTACCCGAAAAAAACTCTTGCTCGTAGGACCAAAAACTGGATGTGATTCAACTCCATTTAGGACTGGGAAACAAACGCTAGCTCGCCTTACAAGAAAGACTCTCTGCTTTTGAGAAAAGAGCACTCTTCTACTCTACTGTGTTTCCTATGGGGTCTGAACAGTGAGCTTGCTCAGAACAAAAGAACTGTACTTCCTACACACACGGGCCATATCTAGTTCAACTCTGCTTAGGAAACTGACAAGAACGGTACATCCTCTTCAGTCCAATACACTGTACTAGCTGGGAACAGACGCGAGTGCTATTTGCACTGTGTATGGCAATAGGAGCACAATAGTGACTCTTCTTATCAGAAAACAACTCTTGCTCATAGGACCAGAAACTGCTTGAAATTCAACTCCATTTCTGACTGGGAAACAAACACTAGCTCGCCTTACAAGAAAGACGCTCTGATTTTGAGAAAAGAGCACTCTTCTACTCTACTGCGTTTCCTATGGGGTCCGAATAGTGAGCTTGCTCAGAACAAAATAACTTTGTTTCCTTCAAACAGGGCCCATATCTAGTTCAACTCTGCTTAGGAAACTGACAAGAACAGTAGCTACGCTTCAGTCCAATACACTGTACTTGCTGGGAACAGACGCGAGTGCTATTTGCACTGTGTATGTAAATGGGAGCGCAATAGTGACTTTCCTTACCAGAAAACAACTCTTGGTCATAGGACCAAAAACTGCATGTGATTCAACTCCATTTAGGACTGGGAAACAAATGCTTTCTCGCCTTACAAAAAACACACTCTGCTTTTGAGAAAAGAGCACTCTTCTACTCTACTGTGTTTCCTAGGGGGTCTGAACAGTGAGCTTGCTCAGAACAAAAGAACTGTGCTTCCTACACACACGGGCCATATCTAGTTCATCTCTGCTTAGGAAACTGACAATAACAGTAGCTCCACTTCAGTCCAATACACTGTACTTGCTGGGAACAGACGCGAGTGCTATTTGCACTGAGTATGGAAATGGGAGCGCAATAGTGACTTTCCTTACCAGAAAACACCTCTTGCTCATAGGACCAGAAACTGCATGGGATTCAACTCCATTTCGGACTGGGAAACAAACACTAGCTCGCCTTACAAGAAACACACTCTGCTTTTGAGAAAAGAGCAGTCTTCTACTCTACTGTGTTTCCTATGGGGTCCGAACATTGAGCTTGCTCAGAACAAAAGAACTGTGCTTCCTACACACACGGGCCATATCTAGTTCGACTCTGCTTAGGAAACTGACAAGAACAGTAGCTCCTCTTCAGTCCAATACACTGTACTTGCTGGGAACAGATGCGAGTGCTATTTGCACTGTGTATGGCAATGGGAGAGCAATAGTGACTGTATTACCTGAAAAAAACTCTTGCTGGTAGGACCAAAAACTGCATGTGATTCAACTCCATTTAGGACTGGGAAACAAACACTAGCTCGCATTACAACAAACACACTCTGCTTTTGAGAAAAGAGCAGTCTTCTACTCTACTGTTTCCTATGGGGTCCGAACATTGAGCTTGCTCAGAACAAAAGAACTGTGCTTCCTATACACACGGGCCATATCTAGTTCAACTCTGCTTAGGAAACTGACAAGAACAGTAGCTCCGCTTCAGTCCAATACACTGTACTTGCTCGGAAGAGACGCGAGTGCTATTTGCACTGTGTATGGCAATGGGAGCACAATAGTGACTTTCCTTACCAGAAAACAACTCTTGCTCGTAGGACCAAAAACTGCATGTGATTCAACTCCATTTAGGACTGGGAAACAAACGGTAGCTCGTCTTACAAGAAACACACTCTGCTGTTGAGAAAAGAGCACTCTTCTACTCTACTGTGTTTCCTATAGGGCCAGAACAGTGAGGTTGCTCAGAACAAAAGAACTGTGCTTCATACAAATACTGCCATATCTAGTTCAATTCTGCTTAGGAAACTGAAAAGAACAGTAGCTCCTGTTCAGTCCAATACACTGTACATGCTGGGAACAGACGCCAGTGCTATTTGCCCTGTGTATGACATGGGAGCGCAACAGTGACTCTTCTTACCAGAAAACAACTCTTGCTCGTAGGACAAGAAACTGCATGTGATTCAACTCCATTTAGGACTGGGAAACAAATGCTAGCTCGCCTAACAAGAAACACACTCTGCTTTTGAGAAAAGAGCACTCTTCTACTCGACTGGGTATCCTATGGGGTCCGAACAGTGAGCTTGCTCAGAACAAAAGAACTGGGCTTCCTACACACACGGGCCATATCTAGTTCAACTCTGCTTAGGAAACTGACAAGAACAGTAGCTCCGCTTCAGTCCAATACACTGTACTTGCTGGGAACAGATGCGAGTGCTATTTACACTGTGTATGGCAAAGGGAGTGCAACAGTGACTTTAGAACCAGAAAACAACTCTTGCTCGTAGGACCAAAAACTGCATGTGATTCAACTCCATTTAGGACTGGGAAACAAACGCTAGCTCGCCTTACAAGAAACACACTCTGCTTTTGAGAAAAGAGCAGTCTTCTACTCCACTGTGTTTCCTATAGGGTCCGAACAGTGAGCTTGCTCAGAACAAAAGAACTGTGCTTCCTACACACACGGGCCATATCTAGTTCAACTCTGCTTAGGAAACTGACAAGAACAGTAGCTCCTCTTCAGTCCAATACACTGTACTTGCTGGGAACAGACGCGAGTGCTATTTGCACTGTGTATGGCAATCGGAGCGCAATAGTGACTTTCCTTACCAGAAAACAACTCTTGCTTGTACGACCAGAAATTGCATGTGATTCAGCTCCATTTAGGACTGGGAAACAAATGCTAGCTCTCCTTACATGAAACACACTCTGCTTTTGAGAAAAGAGCACTCTTCTACTCTACTGTGTTTTCTAGGGGGTCTGAACAGTGAGCTTGCTCAGAACAAAAGTACTGTGCTTCCTACACACACGGGCCTTATCTGGTTCATCTCTTCTTAGGAAACTGACAAGAACAGTAGCTCCGCTTCAGTCCAATACACTGTACTTGCTGGGAACAGACGCGAGTGCTATTTGCACTGTGAAAGACTCTCTGATTTTGAGAAAAGAGCACTCTTCTACTCTACTGTGTTTCCTATGGGGTCCAAATAGTGAGCTTGCTCAGAACAAAAGAACTGTGCTTCCTACACACAGGGGCCATATCTAGTTCAACTCTGCTTAGGAAACTGACAAGAACAGTGTATGTCAATGGGAGCGCAATAGTGACTTTCCTTACCAGAAAACAACTCTTGCTCATAGGACCAGAAACTGCATGTGATTCAGCTCCATTTAAGACGGGAAACAAATGCTAGCTCGCCTTACAAGAAACACACTCTGATTTTGAGAAAAGAGCACTCGTCTACACTACTGTGTTTCCTATAGGGTCCGAACAGTGAGCTTGCTCAGAACAAAAGAACTGTGCTTCCTACACACACGGACCATATGTAGTTCAACTCTGCTTAGGAAACTGACAAGAACGGTAGCTCCTATTCAGTCCAATACACTGTACTTGCTGGGAACAGACGCGAGTGCTATTTGCACTGTGTATGGCAATGGGAGCACAATAGTGACTTTCCTTACCAGAAAACAACTCTTGCTCGTAGGACCAAAAACTGCATGTGATTCAACTCCATTTAGGACTGGGAAACAAACGGTAGCTCGTCTTACAAGAAACACACTCTGCTTTTGAGAAAAGAGCACTCTTCTACTCTACTGTGTTTCCTATAGGGCCAGAACAGTGAGGTTGCTCAGAACAAAAGAACTGTGCTTCATAAAAATACTGCCATATCTAGTTCAATTCTGCTTAGGAAACTGAAAAGAACAGTAGCTCCTGTTCAGTCCAATACACTGTACATGCTGGGAACAGACGCCAGTGCTATTTGCCCTGTGTATGACATGGGAGCGCAACAGTGACTCTTCTTACCAGAAAACAACTCTTGCTCGTAGGACAAGAAACTGCATGTGATTCAACTCCATTTAGGACTGGGAAACAAATGCTAGCTCGCCTAACAAGAAACACACTCTGCTTTTGAGAAAAGAGCACTCTTCTACTCGACTGGGTATCCTATGGGGTCCGAACAGTGAGCTTGCTCAGAACAAAAGAACTGGGCTTCCTACACACACGGGCCATATCTAGTTCAACTCTGCTTAGGAAACTGACAAGAACAGTAGCTCCGCTTCAGTCCAATACACTGTACTTGCTGGGAACAGATGCGAGTGCTATTTACACTGTGTATGGCAAAGGGAGTGCAACAGTGACTTTAGTACCAGAAAACAACTCTTGCTCGTAGGACCAAAAACTGCATGTGATTCAACTCCATTTAGGACTGGGAAACAAACGCTAGCTCGCCTTACAAGAAACACACTCTGCTTTTGAGAAAAGAGCAGTCTTCTACTCTACTGTGTTTCCTATAGGGTCCGAACAGTGAGCTTGCTCAGAACAAAAGAACTGTGCTTCCTACACACACGGGCCATATCTAGTTCAACTCTGCTTAGGAAACTGACAAGAACAGTAGCTCCTCTTCAGTCCAATACACTGTACTTGCTGGGAACAGACGCGAGTGCTATTTGCACTGTGTATGGCAATCGGAGCGCAATAGTGACTTTCCTTACCCGAAAACAACTCTTGCTTGTACGACCAGAAACTGCATGTGATTCAGCTCCATTTAGGACTGGGAAACAAATGCTAGCTCTCCTTACAAGAAACACACTCTGCTTTTGAGAAAAGAGCACTCTTCTACTCTACTGTGTTTTCTAGGGGGTCTGAACAGTGAGCTTGCTCAGAACAAAAGTACTGTGCTTCCTACACACACGGGCCTTATCTAGTTCATCTCTTCTTAGGAAACTGACAAGAACAGTAGCTCCTATTCAGTCCAATACACTGTACTTGCTGGGAACAGACGCGAGTGCTATTTGCACTGTGAAAGACTCTCTGATTTTGAGAAAAGAGCACTCTTCTACTCTACTGTGTTTCCTATGGGGTCCAAATAGTGAGCTTGCTCAGAACAAAAGAACTGTGCTTCCTACACACAGGGGCCATATCTAGTTCAACTCTGCTTAGGAAACTGACAAGAACAGTGTATGTCAATGGGAGCGCAATAGTGACTTTCCTTACCAGAAAACAACTCTTGCTCATAGGACCAGAAACTGCATGTGATTCAGCTCCATTTAAGACGGGAAACAAATGCTAGCTCGCCTTACAAGAAACACACTCTGATTTTGAGAAAAGAGCACTCTTCTACTCTACTGTGTTTCCTATGGGGTCCAAATAGTGAGCTTGCTCAGAACAAAAGAACTGTGCTTCCTACACACAGGGGCCATATCTAGTTCAACTCTGCTTAGGAAACTGACAAGAGCAGTGTATGTCAATGGGAGCGCAATAGTGACTTTCCTTACCAGAAAACAACTCTTGCTCATAGGACCAGAAACTGCATGTGGTTCAGCTCCATTTAAGACGGGAAACAAATGCTAGCTCGCCTTACAAGAAACACACTCTGATTTTGAGAAAAGAGCACTCGTCTACACTACTGTGTTTCCTATGGGGTCCGAACAGTGAGCTTGCTCAGAACAAAACAACTGTGCTTCCTACACACACGGACCATATGTAGTTCAACTCTGCTTAGGAAACTGACAAGAACGGTAGCTCCTATTCAGTCCAATACACTGTACTTGCTGGGAACAGACGCGAGTGCTATTTGCACTGTGTATGGCAATGGGAGCACAATAGTGACTTTCCTTACCAGAAAACAACTCTTGCTCGTAGGACCAAAAACTGCATGTGATTCAACTCCATTTAGGACTGGGAAACAAACGGTAGCTCGTCTTACAAGAAACACACTCTGCTTTTGAGAAAAGAGCACTCTTCTACTCTACTGTGTTTCCTATAGGGCCAGAACAGTGAGGTTGCTCAGAACAAAAGAACTGTGCTTCATAAAAATACTGCCATATCTAGTTCAATTCTGCTTAGGAAACTGAAAAGAACAGTAGCTCCTGTTCAGTCCAATACACTGTACATGCTGGGAACAGACGCCAGTGCTATTTGCCCTGTGTATGACATGGGAGCGCAACAGTGACTCTTCTTACCAGAAAACAACTCTTGCTCGTAGGACAAGAAACTGCATGTGATTCAACTCCATTTAGGACTGGGAAACAAATGCTAGCTCGCCTAACAAGAAACACACTCTGCTTTTGAGAAAAGAGCACTCTTCTACTCGACTGGGTATCCTATGGGGTCCGAACAGTGAGCTTGCTCAGAACAAAAGAACTGGGCTTCCTACACACACGGGCCATATCTAGTTCAACTCTGCTTAGGAAACTGACAAGAACAGTAGCTCCGCTTCAGTCCAATACACTGTACTTGCTGGGAACAGATGCGAGTGCTATTTACACTGTGTATGGCAAAGGGAGTGCAACAGTGACTTTAGTACCAGAAAACAACTCTTGCTCGTAGGACCAAAAACTGCATGTGATTCAACTCCATTTAGGACTGGGAAACAAACGCTAGCTCGCCTTACAAGAAACACACTCTGCTTTTGAGAAAAGAGCAGTCTTCTACTCTACTGTGTTTCCTATAGGGTCCGAACAGTGAGCTTGCTCAGAACAAAAGAACTGTGCTTCCTACACACACGGGCCATATCTAGTTCAACTCTGCTTAGGAAACTGACAAGAACAGTAGCTCCTCTTCAGTCCAATACACTGTACTTGCTGGGAACAGACGCGAGTGCTATTTGCACTGTGTATGGCAATCGGAGCGCAATAGTGACTTTCCTTACCCGAAAACAACTCTTGCTTGTACGACCAGAAACTGCATGTGATTCAGCTCCATTTAGGACTGGGAAACAAATGCTAGCTCTCCTTACAAGAAACACACTCTGCTTTTGAGAAAAGAGCACTCTTCTACTCTACTGTGTTTTCTAGGGGGTCTGAACAGTGAGCTTGCTCAGAACAAAAGTACTGTGCTTCCTACACACACGGGCCTTATCTAGTTCATCTCTTCTTAGGAAACTGACAAGAACAGTAGCTCCGCTTCAGTCCAATACACTGTACTTGCTGGGAACAGACGCGAGTGCTATTTGCACTGTGAAAGACTCTCTGATTTTGAGAAAAGAGCACTCTTCTACTCTACTGTGTTTCCTATGGGGTCCAAATAGTGAGCTTGCTCAGAACAAAAGAACTGTGCTTCCTACACACAGGGGCCATATCTAGTTCAACTCTGCTTAGGAAACTGACAAGAACAGTGTATGTCAATGGGAGCGCAATAGTGACTTTCCTTACCAGAAAACAACTCTTGCTCATAGGACCAGAAACTGCATGTGATTCAGCTCCATTTAAGACGGGAAACAAATGCTAGCTCGCCTTACAAGAAACACACTCTGATTTTGAGAAAAGAGCACTCTTCTACTCTACTGTGTTTCCTATGGGGTCCAAATAGTGAGCTTGCTCAGAACAAAAGAACTGTGCTTCCTACACACAGGGGCCATATCTAGTTCAACTCTGCTTAGGAAACTGACAAGAGCAGTGTATGTCAATGGGAGCGCAATAGTGACTTTCCTTACCAGAAAACAACTCTTGCTCATAGGACCAGAAACTGCATGTGGTTCAGCTCCATTTAAGACGGGAAACAAATGCTAGCTCGCCTTACAAGAAACACACTCTGATTTTGAGAAAAGAGCACTCGTCTACACTACTGTGTTTCCTATGGGGTCCGAACAGTGAGCTTGCTCAGAACAAAACAACTGTGCTTCCTACACACACGGACCATATGTAGTTCAACTCTGCTTAGGAAACTGACAAGAACGGTAGCTCCTATTCAGTCCAATACACTGTACTTGCTGGGAACAGACGCGAGTGCTATTTGCACTGTGTATGGCAATAGAAGCACAATAGTGACCCTTCTTATCAGAAAACAACTCTTACTCATAGGACCAGAAACTGCATGGGATTCAACTCCATTTCTGACTGGGAAACAAACACTAGCTCGCCTTACAAGAAAGACTCTCTGATTTTGAGAAAAGAGCACTCTTCTACTCTACTGTGTTTCCTATGGGGTCCAAATAGTGAGCTTGCTCAGAACAAAAGAACTGTGCTTCCTACACACAGGGGCCATATCTAGTTCAACTCTGCTTAGGAAACTGACAAGAACAGTAGCTCCGCTTCAGTCCAATACACTGTAATTGCTGGGAACAGACGCGAGTGCTATTTCCACTGTGTTTGGAAATGGGAGCACAATAGTGACTTTCCTTACCAGAAAGCAACTCTTGGTCGGAGGACCAAAAACTGACTGTGATTCAACTCCATTTAGGACTGGGAAACAAATTCTAGCTCGCCTTACAAGAAACACACTCTGCTTTTGAGAAAAGAGCACTCTTCTACTCTACTGTGTTTCCTATTGGGCCAGAACAGTGAATTTGCTCAGAACAAAAGAACTGTGCTTCCTACACACGTGGGCCATATCTAGTTCAACTCTGCTTAGGAAACTGACAAGAACAGTAGCTTCTCTTCAGTCCAATACACTGTACTTGCTGGGAGCAGACGCGAGTGCTATTTGCACTGAGTATGGAAATGGGAGCGCAATAGTGACTTTCCTTACCAGAAAACAACTCTTGCTCGTAGGACAAGAAACTACATGTGATTCAACTCCATTTAGGACTGGGAAACAAACGCTAGCTCACCTTATAACAAACACACTCTGCTTTTGAGAAAAGAGCAGTCTTCTACTCTACTGTGTTTCCTATGGGGTCCGAATATTGAGCTTGCTCAGAACAAAAGAACTGTGCTTCCTACACCAACGGGCCATATCTAGTTCAACTCTGCTTACGAAACTGACAAGAACAGTAGCTCCTTTTCAGTCCAATTCACTGTACTTGCTGGGAACAGACGCGAGTGCTATTTGCACTGTGTATGGCAATGGGAGCACAATAGTGACTTTCCTTACCAGAAAACAACTCTTGGTCATAGGACCAAAAACTGCATGTGATTCAACTCCATTTAGGATGGGAAACAAATGCTAGCTCGCCTTACAAGAAACACACTCTGCTTTTGAGAAAAGAGCACTCGTCTACACTACTGTGTTTCCTATGGGGTCCGAACAGTGACCTTGCTCAGAACAAAAGAACTGTGCTTCCTACACACACGGACCATATGTAGGTCAACTCTGCTTAGGAAACTGACAAGAACGGTAGCTCCTATTCAGTCCAATACACTGTACTTGCTGGGAACAGACGCGAGTGCTATTTGCACTGTGTATGGCAATAGGAGCACAATAGTGACCCTTCTTATCAGAAAACAACTCTTGCTCATAGGACCAGAAACTGCATGGGATTCAACTCCATTTCTGACTGGGAAACAAACACTAGATCGCCTTACAAGAAGGACACTCTGATTTTGAGATAAGAGCACTCATCTACTTTACTGTGTTTCCTATGGGGTCCGAATAGTGAGCTTGCTCAGAACAAAAGAACTGTGCTTCCTACACACAGGGGCCATATCTAGTTCAACTCTGCTTAGGAAACTGATAAGAACAGTAGCTACGCTTCAGTCCAATACACTGTACTTGCTGGGAACAGACGCGAGTGCTATTTGCACTGTGTATGGCAATGGGAGCGCAACAGTGACTTTATTACCAGAAAACAACTCTTGCTCATAGGACCAAAAACTGCATGTGATTCAACTCCATTTAGTACTGGGAAACAAAAGCTAGCTCGCCTTACATGAAACACACTCTGCTTTTGAGAAAAGAGCACTCTTCTACTCTACTGTGTTTCCTATGGTGTCCGAACAGTGAGCTTGCTCAGAACAAAAGAACTGTGCTTCCTACACACATGGGCCATATCTATTTCAACTCTGCTTAGGAAACTGACAAGAACGGTAGCTCCTCTTCAGTCCAATACACTGTACTAGCTGGGAACAGACGCGAGTGCTATTTGCACTGTGTATGGCAATAGGAGCACAATAGTGACTCTTCTTATCAGAAAACAACTCTTACTCATAGGACAAGAAACTGCATGGGATTCAACTCCATTTCTGACTGGGAAACAAACACTAGCTCGCCTTACAAGAAAGTCTCTCTGATTTTGAGAAAAGAGCACTCTTCTACTCTACTGTGTTTCCTATGGGGTCCAAAGAGTGAGCTTGCTCAGAACAAAAGAACTGTGATTCCTACAATTATGGCCATATCTAGTTCAATTCTGCTTAGGAAACTGAAAAGAACAGTAGATCCTCTTCAGTCCAATACACTGTACATGCTGAGAACATACGCCAGGGCTATTTGCCCTCTGTATGTCAATGAGAGCACAATAGTGACTCTTCTTACCAGAAAACAACTCTTGCTCGTAGGACCAGAATCTGTATGTGATTCAACTCCATTTAGGACTGGAAAACAAACGCTAGCTCTCCTTACAAGAAACACACTCTGCTTTTGAGAAAAGAGCACTCTTCTACTCTACTGTGTATCCTATGGGGTCGGAACAGTGAGCTTGCTCAGAACAAAAGAACTGTGCTTCCTACACACAGGGGCCATATCTAGTTCAACTCTGCTTAGGAAATTGACAAGAACAGCAGCTCCTCTTCAGTCCAATACACTGTACTTGCTGGGAACAGACGCGAGTGCTATTTGCACTGTGTATGGCAATGGGAGTGCAATAGTGACTTTCCTTACCAGAAAACAACTCTTGCTCGAAGTACCAAAAACAGGATGTGATTCAACTCCATTTAGGACTGGGAAACAAATGCTAGCTTGCCTTACAAGAAACACACTCTGCTTTTGAGAAAAGAGCACTCTTCTACTCTACTGTGTTTCCTATGGGGTTGGAAGAGTGAGCTTGCTCAGAACAAAAGAACTGTGCTTCCTACACACACGGGCCATATCTAGTTCAACTCGCCTTAGGAAACTGACAAGAACGGTAGCTCCTCTTCAGTCCAATACACTGTACTAGCTGGAACAGACGCGAGTGCTATTTGCACTTTGTATGTAAATGGGAGCACAATAGTGACTTTCCTTACCAGAAAACAACTCTTGGTCGTAGGACAAAAAACTGCATGTGATTCAACTCCATTTAGGACTGGGAAACAAACGCTATCTCGCCTTACAAAAAACACACTCTGCTTTTGAGAAAAGAGCACTCTTCTACTCTACTGTGTTTTCTAGGGGGTCTAAACAGTGAGCTTGCTCAGAACAAAAGAACTGTGCTTCCTACACACACGGGCCATATCTAGTTCATCTCTGCTTAGGAAACTGACAAGAACAGAAGCTCCGCTTCAGTCCAATACACTGTACTTGCTGGGAACAGACGCGAGTGCTATTTGCACTGTGTATGGAAATGGGAGCGCAATAGTGACTTTCCTTACCAGAAAACAACTCTTGCTCGTAGGACCAGAAACTGAATGGGATTAAACTCCATTTCTGACTGGGAAACAAACACTAGCTCGCCTTACAAGAAAGTCTCTCTGATTTTGAGAAAAGAGCACTCTTCTACTCTACTGTGTTTCCTATGGGGTCCAAATAGTGAGCTTGCTCAGAACAAAAGAACTGTGCTTCCTTCACACAGGGGACATATCTAGTTCAACTCTGCTTAGGAAACTGACAAGAACAGTAGCTCCGCTTCAGTCCAATACACTGTACTTGCTGGGAACAGTCGCGAGTGCTATTTGCGCTGTGTATGGAAATGGGAGCACAATAATGACTTTCCTTACCAGAAAACAACTCTTGGTCGTAGTACCAAAAACTGCATGTGATTCAACTCCATTTAGGACTGGGAAACAAATGCCAGCTCGCATTACAAGAAACACACTCTGCTTTTGAGAAAAGAGCACTCTTCTACTCTAGTGTGTTTCCTATTGGGCCAGAACAGTGAGCTTGCTCAGAACAAAAGAACTGTGCTTCATACAAATACTGCCATATATAGTTCAATACTGCTTAGGAAACTGAAAAGAACAGTAGCTCCTCTTCAGTCCAATACACTGTACATGCTGGGAACAGACGCCAGTGCTATTTGCCCTGTGTATGACAATGGGAGCGCAATAGTGACTCTTATTACCAGAAAACAACTCTTGCTCGTAGGACAAGAAACTGCATGGGATTCAACTCCATTTCTGACTGGGAAACAAACACTAGCTCACCTTACTAGAAACACACTCTGCTTTTGAGAAAAGAGCACTCTTCTACTCTACTGTGTTTCCTATGGGGTCCGAACAGTGAGCTTGCTCAGAACAAAAGAACTGTGCTTCCTACACACACAGACCATATGTAGTTCAACTCTGCTTAGGAAACTGAGAAGAACAGTAGCTCCTCTTCAGTCCATTACACTGTACTTGCTGGGAACAGACGCCAGTGCTATTTGCACTGTGTATGGCAATAGGAGCACGATAGTGTCTCTTCTTATGAGAAAACAACTCTTGCTCATAGGACCAGAAACTGCATGGGATTCAACTCCATTTCTGACTGGGAAACAAACACTAGCTCGCCTTACAAGAAAGACACTCTGATTTTGAGAAAAGAGCACTCTTCTCCTCTACTCTGTTTCCTATGGGGTCCGAATAGTGAGCTTGCTCAGAACAAAAGAACTGTGCTTCCTACACACACGGGCCATATCTAGTTCAACTCGCCTTCGGAAACTGACAAGAACAGTAGCTACGCTTCAGTCCAATACACTGTACTTGCTGGGAACAGACGCGAGTACTATTTGCACTGTGTATGGAAATGGGAGCGCAATAGTGACTTTCTTTAAAAGAAAACAACTCTTTCTCGTAGGACCAGAAACTGCATGGGATTCAACTCCATTTCTAACTGAAAACAAACACTAGCTCGCCTTACAAGAAACACACTCTGCTTTTGAGAAAAGAGCACTCTTCTACTCTACTGTGTTTCCTATGGGGTCCGAACAGTGAGCTTGCTCTGAACAAAAGAACTGTGCTTCCTACACACACGGGCCATATCTAGTTCAACTCTGCTTAGGAAACTGACAAGAACAGTATCTCCGCTTCAGTCCAATACACTGTACTTGCTGGGAACAAATGCGAGTGCTATTTGCACTGTGTATGGCAATGGGAGCGCAATAGTGACTTTATTACCAGAAAACAACTCTTGCTCGTAGAACCAAAAACTGGATGTGATTCAACACTATTTAGGACTGGGAAACAAACGCTAGCTCGCCTTACAAGAAAAACACTCTGCTTTTTAGAAAAGAGCAGTCTTCTACTCTACTGTGTTTCCTATGGGGTCCGAACAGTGAGGTTGCTCAGAACAAAAGAACTGTGCTTCCTACACACACGGGCCATATCTAGTTCAACTCTGCTTAGGAAACTGACAAGAACAGTAGCTGCGCTTCAGTCCAATACACTGTAATTGCTGGAAACAGACGCGAGTGCTATTTGCACTGTGTATGGAAATGGGAGCGCAATAGTGACTTTATTACCAGAAAACAACTCTTGCTCGTAGGACCAAAAACTGGATGTGATTCAACACTATTTAGGACTGGGAAACAAACGCTAGCTCGACTTACAAGAAACACACTCTGCTTTTGAGAAAAGAGCACTCTTCTACTCTACTGTGTTTCCTAGGGGGTCTGAACAGTGAGCTTGCTCAGAACAAAAGAACTGTGCTTCTTACACACGCGGGCCATATCTAGTTCATCTCTGCTTAGGAAACTGACAAGAACAGTAGCTCCGCTTCAGTCCAATACACTGTACTTGCTGGGAACAGACGCGAGTGCTATTTGCACTGTGTATGGCAATAGGAGCACAATAGTAACTCTTCTTATCAGAAAACAACTCTTACTCATAGGACAAGAAACTGCATGGGATTCAACTCCATTTCTGACTGGGAAACAAACACTAGCTCGCCTTACAAGAAAGACTCTCTGATTTTGAGAAAAGAGCACTCTTCTACTCTACTGTGTTTCCTAGGGGGTCTGAACAGTGAGCTTGCTCAGAAAAAAAGAACTGTGCTTCTTACACACGCGGGCCATATCTAGTTCATCTCTGCTTAGGAAACTGACAAGAACAGTAGCTCCGCTTCAGTCCAATACACTGTACTTGCTGGGAACAGACGCGAGTGCTATTTGCACTGTGTATGGAAATGGGAGCGCAATAGTGACTTTCCTTACCAGAAAACACCTCTTGCTTGTAGGACCAGAAACTGCATGGGATTCAACTCCATTTCTGACTGGGAAACAAACACTAGCTCGCCTTACAAGAAACACACTCTGCTTTTGAGAAAAGAGCACTCTTCTACTGTACTGTGTTTCTTATAGGGCCAGAAGAGTGAGCTTGCTCAGAACAAAAGAACTGTGCTTCCTACAAATACTGCCATATCTAGTTCAATTCTGCTTAGGAAACTGAAAAGAACAGTAGCTCCTGTTCAGATCAATACACTGTACATGCTGGGAACAGACGCCAGTGCTATTTGCCCTGTGTATGACAATGGGAGCGCAATAGTGACTCTTCTTACAAGAAAACAACTCTTGCTCGTAGGACAAGAATCTGCATGTGATTAAACTCCATTTAGGACTGAGAAACAAACGCTAGCTCGCCTAACAAGAAACACACTCTGCTTTTGAGAAAAGAGCACTCTTCTACTCGACTGAGTATCCTATGGGGTCCGAACAGTGAGCTTGCTCAGAACAAAAGAACTGGGCTTCCTACACACACGGGTCATATCTAGTTCAACTCTGCTTAGGAAACTGACAAGAACAGTAGCTCCGCTTCAGTCCAATACACTGTACTTGCTGGGAACAGATGCGAGTGCTATTTACACTGTGTATGGCAATGGGAGCGCAACAGTGACTTTATTACCAGAAAACAACTCTTGCTCATAGGACCAAAAACTGCATGAGATTCAACTCCATTTAGTACTGGGAAACAAAAGCTAGCTCGCCTTACAAGAAACACACTCTGCTTTTGAGAAAAGAGCACTCTTCTACTCTACTGTGTTTCCTATGGTGTCCGAACAGTGAGCTTGCTCAGAACAAAAGAACTGTGCTTCCTACACACATGGGCCATATCTAGTTCAACTCTGCTTAGGAAACTGACAAGAACGGTAGCTCCTCTTCAGTCCAATACACTGTACTAGCTGGGAACAGACGCGAGTGCTATTTGCACTGTGTATGGCAATAGGAGCACAATAGTGACTCTTCTTATCAGAAAACAACTCTTACTCATAGGACAAGAAACTGCATGGGATTCAACTCCATTTCTGACTGGGAAACAAACACTAGCTCGCCTTACAAGAAAGACTCTCTGCTTTTGAGAAAAGAGCACTCTTCTACTCTACTGTGTTTCCTATGGGGTCCAAATAGTGAGCTTGCTCAGAACAAAAGAACTGTGCTTCCTACACACAGGGGCCATATCTAGTTCAACTCTGCTTAGGAAACTGACAAGAACAGTAGCTCCGCTTCAGTCCAATACACTGTACTTGCTGGGAACAGTCGCGAGTGCTATTTGCACTGTGTATGGAAATGGGAGCACAATAATGACTTTCCTTACCAGAAAACAACTCTTGGTCGTAGGACCAAAAACTGCATGTGATTCAACTCCATTTAGGACTGGGAAACAAATGCCAGCTCGCATTACAAGAAACACACTCTGCTTTTGAGAAAAGAGCACTCTTCTACTCTAGTGTGTTTCCTATTGGGCCAGAACAGTGAGCTTGCTCAGAACAAAAGAACTGTGCTTCATACAAATACTGCCATATATAGTTCAATACTGCTTAGGAAACTGAAAAGAACAGTAGCTCCTCTTCAGTCCAATACACTGTACATGCTGGGAACAGACGCCAGTGCTATTTGCCCTGTGTATGACAATGGGAGCGCAATAGTGACTCTTATTTCCAGAAAACAACTCTTGCTCGTAGGACAAAAAACTGCATGTGATTCAACTCCATTTAGGACTGGGAAACAAACGCTAGCTCGCCTAACAAGAAACACACTCTGCTTTTGAGAAAAGAGCACTCTTCTACTCTACTGTGTATTGTATGGGGTCCGTACAGTGAGCTTGCTCAGAACAAAAGAACTGTGCTTCCTACACACAGGGGCCATAATTAGTTCAACTCTGCTTAGGAAACTGACAAGAACAGTAGCTCCGCTTCAGTCCAATACACTGTACTTGCTGGGAACAAATGCGAGTGCTCTTTACACTGTGTATGGCAATGGGAGCGCTATAGTGACTTTCCTTACCAGAAAACAACTCTTGCTCGTAGGACCAGAAACTGCATGGGATTCAACTCCATTTCTGACTGGGAAACAAACACTAGCTCGCCTTACAAGAAACTCACTCTGCTTTTGAGAAAAGAGCACTCTTCTACTCTACTGTGTTTCCTATGGTGTCCGAACAGTGAGCTTGCTCAGAACAAAAGAACTGTGCTTCCAACACACGGGCCATATCTAGTTCAACTCGTCTTAGGAAACTGACAAGAACGGTAGCTCCTCCTCAGTCGAATACACTGTACTAGGTGGGAACAGACGCGAGTGCTATTTGCCCTGTGTATGGCAATAGGAGCACAATAGTCACTCTTCTTATGAGAAAACAACTCTTACTCATAGGACAAGAAACTGCATGGGATTCAACTCCATTTCTGACTGGGAAACAAACACTAGCTCGCCTTACAAGAAACACACTCTGCTTTTGAGAAAAGAGCACTCTTCTACTCTACTGTGTTTCCTAAGGGGTCCGAACAGTGAGCTTGCTCAGAACAAAAGAACTGTGCTTCCTACAAATATGGCCATATCTAGTTCAATTCTGCTTAGGAAACTGAAAAGAACAGTAGATCCTCTTCAGTCCAATACACTGTACATGCTGGGAACAGACGCCAGGGCTATTTGCCCTCTGTAGGACAATGAGAGCACAATAGTGACTCTTCTTACCAGAAAACAACTCTTGCTCGTAGGACCAGAAACTGTATGTGATTCAACTCCATTTAGGACTGGAAAACAAACGCTATCTCGCCTTACAAAAAACACACTCTGCTTTTGAGAAAAGAGCACTCTTCTACTCTAGTGTGTTTCCTAAGGGGTCCAAACAGTGAGCTTGCTCAGAACAAAAGAGCTGTGCTTCCTACACACACGGGCCATACCTAGTTCAATTCTGCTTAGGAAACTGACAAGAACAGTAGATTCTCTTCAGTCCAATACCCTGTACTTGGTGGAAACAGACGCCAGTGTTATTTGCACTGTGTATGGCAATGGGAGCACAATAGTGACTTTCCTTACCAGAAAACAACTCTTGGTCGTAGGACCAAAAACTGCATGTGATTCCTCTCCACTTAGGACTGGGAAACAAACGCTAGCTCGCATTACAAGAAACACTCTCTGCTTTTGAGAAAAGAGCACTCTTCTACTCTACTGTGTTTCCTATGGTGTCTGAACAGTGAGCTTGCTCAGAACAAAAGAACTGTGCTTCCTACACTGACGGGCCATATCTAGTTCAACTCTGCTTAGGAAACTGACAAGAACAGTAGCTCCTCTTCAGTCCAAAACACTCTACTTGCTGGGAACAGAGGCGAGATCTATTTGCACTGTGTATGGCAATGGGAGTGCAATAGTGACTTTCCTTACCAGAAAACAACTCTTGCTCGTAGGACCAAAAACAGGATGTGATTCAACTCCATTTAGGACTGGGAAACAAACGCTAGCTTGCCTTACAAGAAACACACTCTGCTTTTGAGAAAAGAGCACTCTTCTACTCTACTGTGTTTCCTATGGGGTTCGAAGAGTGAACTTGCTCAGAACAAAAGAACTGTGCTTCCTACACACAGGGGCCATATCTAGGTCAACTCTCCTTAGGAAACTGACAAGAACGGTAGCTCCTCTTCAGTCCAATACACTGTACTAGTTGGGAACAGACGCGAGTGCTATTTGCACTGTGTATGGCAATAGGAGCGCAATAGTGACTCTTCCTATCAGAAAACACCTCTTGCTCATAGGACCAGAAACTGCATGGGATTCAACTCCATTTCTGACTGGGAAACAAACACTAGCTCGCCTTATAAGAAACACACTCTGCTTTTGATAAAAGAGCACTCTTCTACTCTAATGTCTTTTCTATGGGGTCCGAACTGTGAGCTTGCTCAGAACAAAAGAACTGTGCTTCCTACACACAGGGGCCATATCTAGTTCAACTCTCCTTAGGAAACTGACAAGAACAGTTGCTCTGCTTCAGTCCAATACACTGTACTTGCTGGGAACAGACACGAGTGCTATTTGCACTGTGTATGTAAATGGGAGCGCAATAGTGACTTTCCTTACCAGAAAACAACTCTTGGTCGTAGGACAAAAAACTGCATGTGATTCAACTCCATTTAGGACTGGGAAACAAACGCTATCTCACCTTACAAAAAACACACTCTGCTTTTGAGAAAAGAGCACTCTTCTACTCGACTGTGTTTTCTAGGGGGTCTGAACAGTGAGCTTGCTCAGAACAAAAGAACTGTGCTTCCTACACACGGGCCATATCTAGTTCATCTCTGCTTAGGAAACTGACAAGAACAGAAGCTCTGCTTCAGTCGAATACACTGTACTAGCTGGAAACAGACGCGAGTGCTATTTGCCCTGTGTATGGCAATAGGAGCACAATAGTCACTCTTCTTATCAGAAAACAACTCTTAATCATAGGACAAGAAACTGCATGGGATTCAACTCCATTTCTGACTGGGAAACAAACACTAGCTCGCCTTACAAGAAACACACTCTGCTTTTGAGAAAAGAGCACTCTTCTACTCTACTGTGTTTCCTAAGGGGTCCAAAGAGTGAGCTTGCTCAGAACAAAAGAACTGTGCTTCCTACAATTATGGCCATATCTAGTTCAATTCTGCTTAGGAAACTGAAAAGAACAGTAGATCCTCTTCAGTCCAATACACTGTACATGCTGAGAACATACGCCAGGGCTATTTGCCCTCTGTATGTCAATGAGAGCACAATAGTGACTCTTCTTACCAGAAAACAATTCTTGCTCATAGGACCAGAATCTGTATGTGATTCAACTCCATTTAGGACTGGAAAACAAACGCTAGCTCTCCTTACAAGAAACACACTCTGCTTTTGAGAAAAGAGCACTCGTTTACTCTACTGTGTATCCTATGGGGTCGGAACAGTGAGCTTGCTCAGAACAAAAGAACTGTGCTTCCTACACACAGGGGCCATATCTAGTTCAACTCTGCTTAGGAAATTGACAAGAACAGCAGCTCCTCTTCAGTCCAATACACTGAACTTGCTGGGAACAGACGCGAGTGCTATTTGCACTGTGTATGGCAATGGGAGTGCAATAGTGACTTTCCTTACCAGAAAACAACTCTTGCTCGAAGTACCAAAAACAGGATGTGATTCAACTCCATTTAGGACTGGGAAACAAATGCTAGCTTGCCTTACAAGAAACACACTCTGCTTTTGAGAAAAGAGCACTCTTCTACTCTACTGTGTTTCCTATGGGGTTGGAAGAGTGAGCTTGCTCAGAACAAAAGAACTGTGCTTCCTACACACACGGGCCATATCTAGTTCAACTCGCCTTAGGAAACTGACAAGAACGGTAGCTCCTCTTCAGTCCAATACACTGTACTAGCTGGAACAGACGCGAGTGCTATTTGCACTTTGTATGTAAATGGGAGCACAATAGTGACTTTCCTTACCAGAAAACAACTCTTGGTCGTAGGACAAAAAACTGCATGTGATTCAACTCCATTTAGGACTGGGAAACAAACGCTATCTTGCCTTACAAAAAACACACTCTGCTTTTGAGAAAAGAGCACTCTTCTACTCTACTGTGTATCCTATCTGGTCGGAACAGTGAGCTTGCTCAGAACAAAAGAACTGTGCTTCCTACACACAGGGGCCATATCTAGTTCAACTCTGCTTAGGAAATTGACAAGAACAGCAGCTCCTCTTCAGTCCAATACACTGTACATGCTGGGAACAGACGCGAGTGCTATTTGCACTGTGTATGGCAATGGGAGTGCAATAGTGACTTTCCTTCCCAGAAAACAACTCTTGCTCGTAGTACCAAAAACAGGATGTGATTCAACTCCATTTAGGACTGGGAAACAAATGCTAGCTTGCCTTACAAGAAACACACTCTGCTTTTGAGAAAAGAGCACTCTTCTACTCTACTGTGTTTCCTATGGGGTTGGAAGAGTGAGCTTGCTCAGAACAAAAGAACTGTGCTTCCTACACACACGGGCCATATCTAGTTCAACTCGCCTTAGGAAACTGACAAGAACGGTAGCTCCTCTTCAGTCCAATACACTGTACTAGCTGGAACAGACGCGAGTGCTATTTGCACTTTGTATGTAAATGGGAGCACAATAGTGACTTTCCTTACCAGAAAACAACTCTTGGTCGTAGGACAAAAAACTGCATGTGATTCAACTCCATTTAGGACTGGGAAACAAACGCTATCTCGCCTTACAAAAAACACACTCTGCTTTTGAGAAAAGAGCACTCTTCTACTCTACTGTGTATCCTATCTGGTCGGAACAGTGAGCTTGCTCAGAACAAAAGAACTGTGCTTCCTACACACAGGGGCCATATCTAGTTCAACTCTGCTTAGGAAATTGACAAGAACAGCAGCTCCTCTTCAGTCCAATACACTGTACATGCTGGGAACAGACGCGAGTGCTATTTGCACTGTGTATGGCAATGGGAGTGCAATAGTGACTTTCCTTCCCAGAAAACAACTCTTGCTCGTAGTACCAAAAACAGGATGTGATTCAACTCCATTTAGGACTGGGAAACAAACGCTAGCTTGCCTTACAAGAAACACACTCTGCTTTTGAGAAAAGAGCACTCTTCTACTCTACTGTGTTTCCTATAAGGTCCGAAGAGTGAGGTTGCTCAGAACAAAAGAACTGTGCTTCTTACACACAGGGGCCATATCTAGTTCAACTCTCCTTAGGAAACTGACAACAACGGTAGCTCCTCTTCAGTCCAATACACTGTACTAGTTGGGAACAGACGCGAGAGCTATTTGCACTGTGTATGGCAATAGGAGCGCAATAGTGACTCTTCTTATCAGAAAACACCTCTTGCTCATAGGACCAGAAACTGCATGGGATTCAACTCCATTTCTGACTGGGAAACAAACACTAGCTCGCCTTATAAGAAACACACTCTGCTTTTGATAAAAGAGCACTCTTCTACTCTAAGGTCTTTTCTATGGGGTCCGAACAGTGAGCTTGCTCAGAACAAAAGAACTGTGCTTCCTACACACAGGGGCCATATCTAGTTCAACTCTGCTTACTAAACTGACAAGAACAGTAGCTCCACTTCAGTCCAATACACTGTACTTGCTGGGAACAGACGCGAGTGCTATTTGCACTGTGAATGGCAATGGGAGCTCAATAGTGACTCTTCTTCCCAGAAAACAACTCTTGCAGGTAGGACCAGAAACTGCATGTTACTCAACTCTATTTAGGACTGGGAAACAAACGCTAGCTCGCCTTACAAGAAACACACTCTGCTTTTGAGAAAAGAGCACTCTTCTACTCTACTGTGTTTCCTATGGTGTCCGAAGAGTGAGCTTGCTCAGAATAAAATAACTGTGCTTTCTACACAAACGGGCCATATCTAGTTCAACTCTGCTTAGGAAACTGACAAGAACAGTAGCTCCTCTTCAGTCCAATGCACTGTACTTGCTGGGAACAGACGCGAGTGCTATTTGCACTGTGTAATGCAATGGGACCGCAACAGTGACTCTCCTTACCAGAAAACAACTCTTGCTCGTTGGACCAGAAACTGCATGGGATTCAACTCAATATCTGACTGGGAAACAAACACTGGCTCGCCTTACAAGAAACACACTCTGCTTTTTATAAAAGAGCACTCTTCTACTCTACTGTGTTTCTTATGGTGTCCGAACAGTGACCTTGCTCAGAACAAAAGAACTGTGCTTCCTACACACACGGGACATATCTAGTTGACCTCTGCTTAGGAAACTGACAAGAACAGTAGCTCCTCTTCAGTCCAATACACTGTACTCGCTGGGAACAGACGCGAGTGCAATTTGCACTGTGTATGGCAATGGGAGCTCAATAGTGACTCTTCTTACCAGAAAACAACTCTTGCTCGTAGGACCAGAAACTGCATGTGACTCAACTCCATTTAGGACTGGGAAACAAACGCTAGCTCGCATTACAAGAAACACACTCTGCTTTTGAGAAAAGATCACTCTATACTCTACTGTGTTTCCTATAGGGCCAGAACAGTGAGCTTGCTCAGAACAAAAGATCTGTGCTTCCTACACTCAAGTGCCATATCTAGTTCAACTCTGCTTAGGAAAGTGACAAGAACAGTAGCTCCTCTTCAGTCCTATACACTGTACTTGCTGGGAACACAAGCGAGTGCTATTTGCACTGTGTAATGCAATGGGAGCACAATAGTGACTTTCCTTATCAGAAAACTACTCTTGCTTGTAGGACCAGAAACTGCATGGGATTCAACTCCATTTCTGACTAGGAAACAAACACTAGCTCGCCTTACAAGAAACACAATCTCCTTCTGAGAAAAGAGCAGTCTTCTACTCTACTGTGTTTCTTTTGGGGTCCATACAGTGAGCTTACTCAGAACAAAAGAATGGTGCTTCCTACACACAGCGGCCATATCTAGTTCATCTCTGCTTAGGAAACTGACAAGAACAGTAGCTCCTCTTCAGTCCAAAACACTGTACTTGCTGGGAACAGACGCGAGTGCTGTTTGCACTGTGTATGGAAATGGGAGCATAATAGTGACTTTCCATACCAGAAAACAACTTTTGCTCATAGGACCAAACACTGCATGTGATTCAACTCCATTTTGGACTGGGAAACAAACGCTAGCTCGCCTTGCAAGAAACACACTCTGCTTTTGAGAAAAGAGCACTCTTCTTCTGTACTGTGTTTCCTATGTGGTCCGAACAGTGAGCTTGCTCAGAACAAAAGAATTGTGCTTCCTACACACACGGGCCATATCTAGTTCAACTCTGCTTAGGAAACTGACAAGAACAGTAGCTCCTCTTCAGTCCAATACACTGTACTTGCTGGGAACACACGCGAGTGCTATTTGCACTTTGTAATGCAATGGGAGCACAATAGTGACTTTCCTTACCAGAAAACAACTCTTGCTTGTAGGACCAGATACTTCATGGGATTCAACTCCATTTAGGACTGGGAAACAAAACTGGCTCGCCTTACAATAAACACACTCTGCTTTTTATAAAATAGCACTCTTCTACTCTACTGTGTTTCCTATGTGGTCCGAACAGTGAGCTTGCTCAGAACAAAAGAACTGTGCTTCCTACACACACGGGACATATCTAGTTCAACTCTGCTTAGGAAACTGACAAGAACAGTAGATCCTCTTCAGTCCAATACACTGTACTTGCTGGGAAGTTACGCGAGTACTATTTGCACTGTGTATGGCAAACGGTGCGCCATAGTGACTTTCCATACCAGAAAACAACTATTGCTCGTAAAACCAAAAACTGCATGTGATTTAACTCCATTTAGGAATGGGAAACAAACGCTAGCTCGTCTTACAAGAAACACACTCCGCTTTTGAGAAAAGAGCACTCTTCTACTCTACTGTGTTTCCTATAGGGCCAGAACAGTGAGCTTGCTCAGAAAAAAAAAAAGGAACTGTGCTTCCTACACACACGGCCATATCTAGTTCAATTCTGCTTAGGAAACTGACAAGAACATTAGATCTTCTTCAGTCCAATACACCGTACATGCTGGGAACGGACGCCAGTGCTATTTGCCCTGTATATGACAATGGGACTGCAATAGTGACTCTTCTTACCAGAAAACAACTCTTGCTCATAGGACCCGAAACTGCATGTGACTCAACTCCATTTAGGACTGGGAAACAAACGCTAGTTCGCCTTACAAGAAACACACTCTGCTTTTGAGAAAAGAGCACTCTTCTACTCTACTGTGTTTCCTATGGGGTCCGAACAGTGACCTTGCTCAGAACAAAAGAACTGTGCTTCCTACACACACGGGCCATATCTAGTTCAACTCTGCTAAGAAACTGACAAGAACAGTAGCTCCTCTTCAGTCCAATACACTGTACTTGCTGGGAACAGACGCAAGTGCTATTTGCACTGTGTATGGCAATGGAAGCACAATAGTGACTCTTCTTACCAGAAAATAACTCTAGCTCGTAGGACTAGAAAATGCATGTGATTCAACTCCATTTAGGACTGGGAAACAAACGCTAGCTCGCTTTACTAGAAACACACTCTGCTTTTGAGAAAAGAGCACTCGTTTACTCTACTGTGTTTCCTATGGGGTCCGAACAGTGAGCTTCCTCAGAACAAAGAACTGTGCTTCCTACACACACGGGCCATATCTAGTTAAACTCTGCTTAGGAAACTGACAAGAACAGCAGCTCCTCTTCAGTCCAATACACTGTACTTGCTGGGAACAGATGCCAGGGATATTTGCACTGTGTATGGCAATGGGAGCACAATAGTGACTCTTCTTACCAGAAAACAACTCTTGCTCGTAGGACCAGAAACTGCATGGGATTCAACTCAATGTCTGACTTGGAAGCAAACACTAGCTTGCCTTACAAGAAACACTCTGCTTTTGACAAAAGAGCACTCTTCTACTCTACTGTGTTTCTTATGGTGTCCGAACAGTGACCTTGCTCAGAACAAAAGAACTGTGCTTCCTACACACATGGGACATATCTAGTTGATCTCTGCTTAGGAAACTGACAAGAACAGTAGCTCCTCTTCAGTCCAATACACTGTACTTGCTGGGAACACACGCGAGTGCTATTTGCACTGTGTATAGCAATGGGAGCACAATAGTGACTCTTCTTACCAGAAAACAACTCTTGCTCCAACACCAGAAACTGCATGTGACACAACTCCATTTAGGACTGGGAAACAAACGCTAGCTCGCCTTACAAGAAACACACTCTGCTTTTGAGAAAAGAGCACTCTTCTACTCTACTGGGTTTCCTATAGGGCCAGAACAGTGAGCTTGCTCAGAAAAAAAAAAAAGGAACTGTGCTTCCTACACACACGGGCCATATCTAGTCCAATTCTGCTTAGGAAACTGAGAAGAACAGTAGATCCTCTTCAGTCCAATACACTGTACTTGCTGGGAAAAGACGCGAGTGCTATTTGCACTGTATATGGCAATGGGAGCACAGTAGTGACTCTTCTTACCAGAAAACAACTCTTGCTCCCAGGACCAGAAACTGCATGTGACACAACACCATTTAGGACTGGGAAACAAACGCTAGATCGCCTTTCAAGAAACACACTCTGCTTTTGAGAAAAGAGCATTCTTCTACTCTACTGTGTTTCTTATGGGGTCCATACACTGAGCTTCCTCAGAACAAAAGAACTGTGCTTCCTACACATACGGGCCATATCTACTTCAACTCTGCTTAGGAAACTGACAAGAACAGTAGCTCCTCTTCAGTCCAATACACTGTACTTGCTGGGAACAGACGCGAGTGCTATTTGCACTGTGTATGGCAATGGGAGTGCAATAGTGACTCTTCTTACCAGAAAACAACTCTTGCTCGTAGGACCAGAAACTGCATGCGATTCAACTCCATTTCTGACTGGGAAACAAACGCTAGCTCGCCTTACAAGAAACACACTCCGCATTTGAGAAAACAGCACTCTTCTACTCTACTGTGTTTCCTATATGGCCAGAACAGTGAGCTTGCTCAGAACAAAAGCACTGTGCTTCTTACACACACGGGCCATATCTAGTTCAATTCTGCTTAGGAAACTGAAAAGAACAGTAGAACCTCTTCAGACCAATACACTGTACTTGCTGGGAGAAGACGCAAGTGCTATTTGCACTGTGTATGTCAATGGGAGCACAATAGTGACTCTTCTTACCAGAAAATAACTCTTGCTCGTAGGACTAGAAAATGCA
This sequence comes from Peromyscus eremicus, assembly GCF_949786415.1. NCBI lineage: Eukaryota > Metazoa > Chordata > Mammalia > Rodentia > Cricetidae > Peromyscus > Peromyscus eremicus. The sequence continues at coordinate 80,208 of NW_026735349.1, forward strand.
TGTGATTCAACTCCATTTAGGACTGGGAAACAAACGCTAGCTCGCTTTACTAGAAACACACTCTGCTTTTGAGAAAAGAGCACTCGTTTACTCTACTGTGTTTCCTATGGGGTCCGAACAGTGAGCTTCCTCAGAACAAAGAACTGTGCTTCCTACAACACGGGCCATATCTAGTTAAACTCTGCTTAGGAAACTGACAAGAACAGTAGCTCCTCTTCGGTCCAATACACTGTACTTGCTGGGAACAGATGCCAGTGATATTTGCACTGTGTATGGCAATGGGAGCACAATAGTGACTCTTCTTACCAGAAAACAACTCTTGCTCCCAGGACCAGAAACTGCATGTGACACAACTCCATTTAGGACTGGGAAACAAACGCTAGCTCGCCTAACAAGAAACACACTCTGCTTTTGAGAAAAGAGCACTCTTCTACTCTACTGTGTTTCCTATAGGGCCAGAACAGTGAGCTTGCTCAGAACAAAAGAACTGTGCTTCCTACACACACGGGCCATATCTAGGCCATTTCTGCTTAGGAAACTGAAAAGAACAGTAGATCCTCTTCAGTCCAATACACTGTACTTGCTGGGAAAAGACGCGAGTGCTATTTGCACTGTGTATGGCAATGGGAGCACAGTAGTGACTCTTCTTACCAGAAAACAACTCTTGCTCCTAGGACCAGAAACTGCATGTGACACAACACCATTTAGGACTGGGAAACAAACCCTAGCTCGCCTTTCAAGAAACACACTCTGCTTTTGAGAAAAGAGCACTCTTCTACTCTACTGTGTTTCCTATAGGGCCAGAACAGTGAGCTTGCTCAGAACAAAGAACTGTGCTTCCTACACACACGGGCCATATCTAGTTCAACTCTGCTTAGGAAACTGACAAGAACAGTAGCTCCTCTTCAGTCCAATACACTGTACTTGCTGGGAACACACGCGAGTGCTATTTGCACTGTGTAATGCAATGGGAGCACAATAGTGACTTAACTTATCAGAAAACGACTCTTGTGTAGGACCAGATACTGCATGGGATTCAACTCCATTTCTGATTAGGAAACAAACACTAGCTCGCCTTACAAGAAACACAATCTCCTTCTGAGAAAAGAGCACTCTTCTACTCTACTGTGTTTCTTTTGGGGTCCAAACAGTGAGCTTGCTCAGAACAAAAAAACTGTGCTTCCTACACAAACGGGCCATATCTAGTTCAACTCTGCTTAGGAAACTGACAAGAACAGTAGCTCCTCTTCAGTCCAATACACTGTACTTGCTGGGAACAGACGCGAGTTATATTTGCACTGTGTATGGCAATAGTGACTCTTCTTACCAGAAAACAACTCTTGCTCGTAGGACCAAAAACTGCATGGGATTCAACTCCATTTAGGACTGGGAAACAAATGCTAGCTCCCCTTACAAGAAACACACTCTGCTTTTGAGAAAAGAGCACTCTTCTAATCTACTGTGTTTCCTATAGGGCCAGAAGAGAGAGATACTCAGAACAAAAGAACTGTGCTTCCTACACACAGGGGCCATATCTAGTTCATCTCTGCTTAGGAAACTGACAAGAACAGTAGCTCCTCTTCAGTCCAATACACTGTACTTGCTGGAAACAGACGCGAGTGCTGTTTGCACTGTGTATGGAAATGGGAGCGCAATAGTGACTTTCCATACCAGAAAACAACTTTTGCTCATAGGACCAAAAACTGCATGTGATTCAACTGTATTTTGAACTGGGAAATAAACGCTAGCTCGCCTTACAAGAAACACACTCTGCTTTGAGTAAAGAGCAATCTTCTACTCTACTGTGTTTCCTATAGGGCCAGAACAGTGAGCTTGCTCAGAACAAAAGAACTGTGCTTCCTACACAAACAGCCATATCTAGTTCAATTCTGCTTAGGAAACTGACAAGAACAGTAGATCCTCTTCAGTCCAATACACTGTACATGCTGGGAACAGACGCCAGTGCTATTTGCCCTGTAAATGACAATGGGACCGCAACAGTGACTCTTCTTACCAGAAAACAACTCTTGCTCGTAGGACCAGAAACTGCATGGGATTCAACTCAATATCTGACTTGGAAGCAAACGCTAGCTTGCCTTACAATAAACACTCTGCTTTTGACAAAAGAGCAATCTTCTACTCTACTGTGTTTCTTATGGTGTCCGAACAGTGAGCTTGCTCAGAACAAAAGAACCGTGCTTCCTACACACATGGGACATATCTAGTTGACCTCTGCTTAGGAAACTGACAAGAACAGGAGCTCCTCTTCAGTGCAATACACTGTACTTGCTGGGAACAGAAGCGAGTGCTATTTGCACTGTGTATGGCAATGGGAGCTCAATAGTGACTCTTCTTACCAGAAAACAACTCTTGCTCGTAGGACCAGAAACTGCATGTTACTCAACTCTATTTAGGACTGGGAAACAAACGCTAGCTCGCCTTACAAGAAACACAATCTGCTTTTGAGAAAAGAGCACTCTTCTACTCTACTATGTTTCCTATGGTCTCCGAAGAGTGAGCTTGCTCAGAATAAAATAACTGTGCTTTCTACACACACGGGCCATATCTAGTTCAACTCTGCTTAGGAAACTGACAAGAACAGTAGCTCCTCTTCAGTCCAATGCACTGTACTTGCTGGGAACAGACGTGAGTGCTATTTGCACTGTGTATGGCAATAGTGACTCTTCTTAGCAGAAAACAACTCTTGCTCGTAGGACCAAAAACTGCATGTGACTCAACTCCATTTAGGACTGGGAAACAAACGCTAGCTCGCCTTACAAGAAACACACTCTGCTTTTGAGAAAAGAGCATTCTTCTACTCTACTGAGTTTCCTATAGGGCCAGAAGAGAGAGATACTCAGAACAAAAGAACTGTGCTTCCTACACACATGGCCATATCTAGTTCAATTATGCTTAGAAAACTGACAAGAACAGTAGCTCCTCTTCAGTCCAATACACTGTACTTGCTGGGAACAGACGCGAGTGCTATTTGCACTGTGTATGGCAATGAGAGCTCAATAGTGACTCTTCTTACCAGAAAACAACTCTTGCTCGTAGGACCAGAAACTGCATGTGACTCAAATCCATTTAGGACTGGGAAACAAACGCTAGCTCGCCTTACAAGAAACACACTCTGCTTTTGAGATAAGAGCACTCTTCTACTCTACTGAGTTTCCTATAGGGCCAGAAGAGAGAGATACTCAGAACAAAAGAACTGTGCTTCCTACACACACGGCCATATCTAGTTCAATTCTGCTTAGAAAACTGACAAGAACAGTAGATCCTCTTCAGTCCAATACACTGTTCATGCTGGGAACAGACGCAAGTGCTATTGGCCCTGTGTATGACAATGGGAGCACAATAGTGACTCTTCATACCAAAAAACAACTCTTAGTCGTAGAACCAGAAATTGCATGTGATTCAACTCCATTTAGGAGTGGGAAACAAATGCTAGCTTGCCTTACAAGAAACACACTCTGCTTTTGAGAATAGAGCACTCTTCTACTCTACTGTGTTTCCTATAAGGCCAGAACAGTGAGCTTGCTCAGAACAAAAGAACTGTGCTTTCTACACACACGGGCCATATCTAGTTCAACTCTGCTTAGGAAACTGACAGGAACTGTAGCTCCTCTTCAGTCCAATGCACTGTTCTTGCTGGGAACAGACGCGAGGGCTATTTGCACTGTGTATGGCAAAGGGAGCACAATAGTGACTCTTCTTACCAGAAAACGACTCTTGCTCGTAGGACCACAAACTGCATGTGATTCAACTCCATTTAGGACTGGGAAACAAACGCTAGCTCGCCTTACAAGAAACACACTCTGCTTTTGAGAAAAGAGCACTCGTCTTCTTTACAGTTTTTCCTATGGGGTCCGAACAGTGAGCTTGCTCAGAACAAAAGAACTGTGCTTCCTACACACACGGGCCATATCTAGTTCAACTCTGCTTAGGAAACTGACAAGAACAGTAGCTCCTCTTCAGTCCAATACACTGTACTTGCTGGGAACACACGCGAGTGCTATTTGCACTGTGTATGGCAATGGGAGCTCAATAGTGACTCTTCTTACCAGAAAACAACTCTTGCTCGTAGGACAAGAAACTGCATGTGACTCAACTCCATTTAGGACTGGGAAACAAATGCTAGCTCGCCTTACAAGAAACACACTCTGCTTTTGAGAAAAGATCACTCTTCTACTCTACTGTGTTTCCTATAGGGCCAGAAGAGTGAGCTTGCTCAGAACAAAAGATCTGTGCTTCCTACACACGGGACATATCTAGTTCAACTCTGCTTAGGAAACTGACAAGAACAGTAGATCCTCTTCAGTCCAATACACTGTACTTGCTGGGAAGTTACGCGAGTGCTATTTGCACTGTGTTTGGCAAAGGGTGCGCCATAGTGACTTTCCATACCAGAAAACAACTATTGCTCGTAGGACCAAAAACTGCATGTGATTCAACTCCATTTAGAACTGGGAAATAAACGCTAGCTCGCCTTACAAGAAACACATTCTGCTTTTGAGAAAAGAGCACTCTTCTACTCTACTGTGTTTCCTATAGGGCCAGAACAGTTAGCTTGCTCAGAAAAAAAAAACGGAACTGTGCTTCCTACACACACGGCCATATCTAGTTCAATTCTGCTTAGGAAACTGACAAGAACAGTAGATCCTCTTCAGTCCAATACACCGTACATGCTGGGAATGGACGCCAGTGCTATTTGCCCTGTATATGACAATGGGACCGCAATAGTGACTCTTCTTACCAGAAAACAACTCTTGCTCCTAGGACCAGAAACTGCATGTGACTCAACTCCATTTAGGACTGGGAAACAAACGCTAGTTCGCCTTACAAGAAACACACTCTGCTTTTGAGAAAAGAGCACTCTTCTACTCTACTGTGTTTCCTATGGGGTCCGAACAGTGAGCTTGCTCAGAACAAAATAACTGTGCTTTCTACACACACGGGCCATATCTAGTTCAACTCTGCTTAGGAAACTGACAAGAACAGTAGCTCCTCTTCAGTCCAATACACTGTACTTGCTGGGAAAAGACACGAGTGCTATTTGCACTGTGTATGGCAATGAGAGCGCAATAGTGACTCTTCTTACCAGAAAACAACTCTTGCTCGTAGGACCAGAAACTGCATGGGATTCAACTCAATATCTGACTTGGAAGCAAACACTAACTTGCCTTACAAGAAACACTCTGCTTTTGACAAAAGAGCACTCTTCTACTCTACTATGTTTCTTATGGTGTCCGAACAGTGACCTTGCTCAGAACAAAAGAACTGTGCTTCCTACACACATGGGACATATCTAGTTGATCTCTGCTTAGGAAACTGACAAGAACAGTAGCTCCTCTTCAGTCCAATACACTTTACTTGCTGGGAACAGACGCGAGTGCTATTTGCACTTTGTATGGCAATGGGAGCTCAATAGTGACTCTTCTTACCAGAAAACAACTCTTGCTCGTAGGACCAGAAACTGCATGTGACTCAACTCCATTTAGGACTGGGAAACAAATGCTAGCTCGCCTTACAAGAAACACACTCTGCTTTTGAGAAAAGAGCACTCTTCTACTCTACTGTGTTTTTTATAGGGCCAGAACAGTGAGCTTGCTCAGAACGAAAGAACGGTGCTTCCTACACTCACGGGTCATATCTAGTTCAACTTTGCTTAGGAAACTGACAAGAACAGTACCTCCTCTTCAGTCAAATACACTGTACTTGCTGGATACAGACGCGAGTGCTTTTTGCACTGTGTATGGAAATGGGAGCGCAATAGTGACTTTTCTTACCAGAAAACAACTCTTGCTCGTAGGACCAAAAACTGCATGATATTAAACTCCATTTAAGACTGGGAAACAAATGCTAGCTCGCCTTACAAGAAACACACTCTGCTTTTGAGAAAAGAGCACTCATCTACTCTACTGTGTTTCCTATAGGGCCAGAAGAGAGAGATACTCAGAACAAAAGAACTGTGCTTCCTACACACACGGCCATATCGCGTTCAATTCTGCTTAGGAAACTGACAAGAACAGCAGATCCTCTTCAGTCAAATACACTGTTCATGCTGGGAACAGACGCAAGTTCTATTTGCTCTGTGTATGAAAATGGGAGCACAATAGTGACTCTTCATACCAGAAAACAACTCTTGGTCGTAGGACCAGAAATTGCATGTGATTCAACTCCATTTTGGACTGTGAAACAAATGCTAGCTTGCCTTACAAGAAACACACTCTGCTTTTGAGAATAGAGCACTCTTCTACTCTACTGTGTTTCCTATAGGACCAGAACAGTGAGCTTGCTCAGAACAAAAGAACTGTGCTTCCTACACACACGGGCCATATCTAGTTCAACTCTGCTTTGGAAACTGACAAGAACTGTAGCTCCTCTTCAGTCCAATGCACTGTACTTGCTGGGAACAGACGCGAGTGCTATTAGCACTGTGTATGACAATGGGAGCACAATAGAGACTCTTCTTACCAGAAAACAACTCTTGCTCGTAGGACCAAAAACTGCATGTGATTCAACTCCATTTAGGACTGGGAAACAAACGCTACCTTGCCTTACGAGAAACACACTCTGCTTTTGAGAAAAGAGCACTCTTCTACTCCACTGTGTTTCCTATAGGGCCAGAACAGTGAGCTTGCTCAGAACAAAAGAACTGTGCTTCCTACACACAGCGGCCATATCTAGTTCAACTCTGCTTAGGAAAGTGACAAGAACAGGAGCTCCTCTTCAGTCCAATACACTGTATATGCTGGGAACAGATGCCAGTGTTATTTGCCCTGTGCATGACAATGAGAGCACAATAGTGACTGTTCTTACGAGGAAACAACTCTTGCTCGTAGGATCAGAAACTGCATGTGATTCAACTCCATTTAGGACTGGGAAACAAACGCTAGCTCGCCTTACAAGAAACACACTCTGCTTTTGAGAAAAGAGCACTCTTCTACTCTACTGTGTTGCCTATAGGGCCATAAAAGTGAGCTTGCTCAGAAAAAAAAAAGAACTGTGCTTCCTACACACACGGCCATATCTAGTTAAATTCTGCTTAGGAAACTGAGAAGAATAGGAGATCTAGTTCAGTCCAATACACTGTACTTGCTGGGAACACACGCGAGTGGTATTTGCACTGTGTAATGCAATGGGAGCACAATAGTGACTTTCCTTATCAGAAAACGACTCTTGCTTGTAGGACCAGAAACTGCATGGGATTCCACTCCATTTCTGACTGGGAAACCAACACTAGCTTGCCTTACAAGAAACACAATCTGCTTTTGAGAAAAGATCAGTCTTCTACTCTACTGTGTTTCTTATGGGGTCCGTACAGTGAACTTGCTCAGAACAAAAGAACTGTGCTTCCTAAACACACGGGACATATCTAGTTCAACTCTGCTTAGGAAACTGACAAGAACAGTAGATCCTCTTCAGTCCAATACACTGTACTTGCCTGGAACAGACGCGAGTGCTATTTGCACTGTGTATAGCAATGGGAGCACAATAGTGACTCTTCTTACCAGAAAACAACTCTTGCTCCCACACCAGAAACTGCATGTGACACAACTCCATTTAGGACTGGGAAACAAACGCTAGCTTGCCTTACAAGAAACACACTCTGCTTTTGAGAAAAGAGCACTCTTCTACTCTACTGTGTTTCCTATAGGGCCAGAACAGTGAGCTTGCTCAGAAAAAAAAAAAAGGAACTGTGCTTCCTACACACACGGGCCATATCTAGTCCAATTCTGCTTAGGAAACTGAAAAGAACAGTAGATCTTCTTCAGTCCAATACACTGTACTTGCTGGGAAAAGACGCGAGTGCTATTTGCACTGTGTATGTCAATGGGAGCACAATAGTGACTCTTCTTACCAGAAAACAACTCTTGCTCGTAGGACTAGAAAATGCATGTGATTCAACTCCATTTAGGACTGGGAAACAAACGCTAGCTCTCTTTACTAGAAACACACTCTGCTTTTGAGAAAAGAGCACTCGTTTACTCTACTGTGTTTCCTATGGGGTCCGAACAGTGAGCTTCCTCAGAACAAAGAACTGTGCTTCCTACACACACGGGCCATATCTAGTTAAACTCTGCTTAGGAAACTGACAAGAACAGTAGCTCCTCTTCGGTCCAATACACTGTACTTGCTGGGAACAGATGCCAGTGATATTTGCACTGTGTATGGCAATGGGAGCACAATAGTGACTCTTCTTACCAGAAAACAACTCTTGCTCCCAGGACCAGAAACTGCATGTGACACAACTCCATTTAGGACTGGGAAACAAACGCTAGCTCGCCTTACAAGAAACACACTCTGCTTTTGAGAAAAGAGCACTCTTCTACTCTACTGTGTTTCCTATAGGGCCAGAACAGTGAGCTTGCTCAGAACAAAAGAACTGTGCTTCCTACACACACGGGCCATATCTAGGCCATTTCTGCTTAGGAAACTGAAAAGAACAGTAGATCCTCTTCAGTCCAATACACTGTACTTGCTGGGAAAAGACGAGAGTGCTATTTGCACTGTGTATGGCAATGGGAGCACAGTAGTGACTCTTCTTACCAGAAAACAACTCTTGCTCCCAGGACCAGAAACTGCATGTGACACAACACCATTTAGGACTGGGAAACAAACCCTAGCTCGCCTTTCAAGAAACACACTCTGCTTTTGAGAAAAGAGCACTCTTCTACTCTACTGTGTTTCCTATAGGGCCAGAACAGTGAGCTTGCTCAGAACAAAGAACTGTGCTTCCTACACACACGGGCCATATCTAGTTCAACTCTGCTTAGGAAACTGACAAGAACAGTAGCTCCTCTTCAGTCCTGTACACTGTACTTGCTGGGAACACACGCGAGTGCTATTTGCACTGTGTAATGCAATGGGAGCACAATAGTGACTTTCCTTATCAGAAAACGACTCTTGCTTGTAGGACCAGATACTGCATGGGATTCAAGTCCATTTCTGATTAGGAAACAAACACTAGCTCGCCTTACAAGAAACACAATCTCCTTCTGAGAAAAGAGCACTCTTCTACTCTACTGTGTTTCTTTTGGGGTCCAAACAGTGAGCTTGCTCAGAACAAAAAAACTGTGCTTCCTACACAAACGGGCCATATCTAGTTCAACTCTGCTTAGGAAACTGACAAGAACAGTAGCTCCTCTTCAGTCCAATACACTGTACTTGCTGGGAACAGACGCGAGTTATATTTGCACTGTGTATGGCAATAGTGACTCTTCTTACCAGAAAACAACTCTTGCTCGTAGGACCAAAAACTGCATGGGATTCAACTCCATTTAGGACTGGGAAACAAATGCTAGCTCCCCTTACAAGAAACACACTCTGCTTCCGAGAAAAGAGCACTCTTCTACTCTACTGTGTTTCCTATAGGGCCAGAAGAGAGAGATACTCAGAACAAAAGAACTGTGCTTCCTACACACAGGGGCCATATCTAGTTCATCTCTGCTTAGGAAACTGACAAGAACAGTAGCTCCTCTTCAGTCCAATACACTGTACTTGCTGGGAACAGACGCGAGTGCTGTTTGCACTGTGTATGGAAATGGGAGCGCAATAGTGACTTTCCATACCAGAAAACAACTTTTGCTCATAGGACCAAAAACTGCATGTGATTCAACTGTATTTTGAACTGGGAAATAAACGCTAGCTCGCCTTACAAGAAACACACTCTGCTTTGAGTAAAGAGCAATCTTCTACTCTACTGTGTTTCCTATAGGGCCAGAACAGTGAGCTTGCTCAGAACAAAAGAACTGTGCTTCCTACACAAACAGCCATATCTAGTTCAATTCTGCTTAGGAAACTGACAAGAACAGTAGATCCTCTTCAGTCCAATACACTGTACATGCTGGGAACAGACGCCAGTGCTATTTGCCCTGTAAATGACAATGGGACCGCAACAGTGACTCTTCTTACCAGAAAACAACTCTTACTCGTAGGACCAGAAACTGCATGGGATTCAACTCAATATCTGACTTGGAAGCAAACGCTAGCTTGCCTTACAATAAACACTCTGCTTTTGACAAAAGAGCAATCTTCTACTCTACTGTGTTTCTTATGGTGTCCAAACAGTGAGCTTGCTCAGAACAAAAGAACTGTGCTTCCTACACACATGGGACATATCTAGTTGACCTCTGCTTAGGAAACTGACAAGAACAGGAGCTCCTCTTCAGTGCAATACACTGTACTTGCTGGGAACAGACGCGAGTGCTATTTGCACTGTGTATGGCAATGGGAGCTCAATAGTGACTCTTCTTACCAGAAAACAACTCTTGCTCGTAGGACCAGAAACTGCATGTTACTCAACTCTATTTAGGACTGGGAAACAAACGCTAGCTCGCCTTACAAGAAACACACTCTGCTTTTGAGAAAAGAGCACTCTTCTACTCTACTATGTTTCCTAAGGTCTCCGAAGAGTGAGCTTGCTCAGAATAAAATAACTGTGCTTTCTACACACACGGGCCATATCTAGTTCAACTCTGCTTAGGAAACTGACAAGAACAGTAGCTCCTCTTCAGTCCAATGCACTGTACTTGCTGGGAACATACGCGAGTGCTATTTGCACTGTGTATGGCAATAGTGACTCTTCTTAGCAGAAAACAACTCTTGCTCGTAGGACCAAAAACTGCATGTGATTCAACTCCATTTAAAACTGGGAAACAAACGCTAGCTCGCCTTACAAGAAACACACTCTGCTTTTGAGAAAAGAGCATTCTTCTACTCTACTGAGTTTCCTATAGGGCCAGAAGAGAGAGATACTCAGAACAAAAGAACTGTGCTTCCTACACACACGGCCATATCTAGTTCAATTATGCTTAGAAAACTGACAAGAACAGTAGATCCTCTTCAGTCCAATACACTATTCATGCTGGGAAGAGACGCAAGTGCTATTTGCCCTGTGTATGACAAAGGGAGCGCAATAGTGACTCTTCATACCAAAAAACAACTCTTAGTCGTAGAACCAGAAACTGCATGTGATTCAACTCAATTTAGGACTGGGAAACAAATGCTAGCTTGCCTTACAAGAAACACACTCTGCTTTTGAGAATAGAGCACTCTTCTACTCTACTGTGTTTCCTATAAGACCAGAAAAGTGAGCTTGCTCAGAAAAAAAGAACTGTGCTTCCTACACACACGGGCCATATCTAGTTCAACTCTGCTTTGGAAACTGACAAGAACTGTAGCTCCTCTTCAGTCCAATGCACTGTTCTTGCTGGGAACAGACGCGAGTGCTATTTGCACTGTGTATGGCAATGTGAGCACAATAGTGACTCTTCTTACCAGAAAACGACTCTTGCTCGTAGGACCACAAACTGCATGTGATTCAACTCCACTTAGGACTGGGAAACAAATGCTAGCTCGCCTTACAAGAAACACACTCTGCTTTTGAGAAAAGAGCACTCTTCTTCTCTACTGTTTTTCCTATGGGGTCCGAACAGAGAGCTTGCTCAGAACAAAATAACTGTGCTTTCTACACACACGGGCCATATCTAGTTCAACTCTGCTTAGGAAACTGACAAGAACAGTAGCTCCTCTTCAGTCCAATACACTGTACTTGCTGGGAACACACGCGAGTGCTATTTACACTGTGTAATGCAATGGGTGCACAATAGTGACTTTCCTTACCAGAAAACAACTCTTGCTTGTAGGACCAGATACTGCATGGGATTCAACTCCATTTCTGACTGGGAAACAATCACTGGCTCGCCTTACAATAAACACACTCTGCTTTTTATAAAATAGCACTCTTCTACTCTACTGTGTTTCTTCTGAGGTCCGAACAGTGAGCTTGCTCAGAACAAAAGAACTGTGCTTCCTACACACACGGGACACATCTAGTTCAACTCTGCTTAGGAAACTGACAAGAACAGTAGCTCCTCTTTAGTCCAATACACTGTACTTGCTGGGAACAGACGCGAGTGCTATTTGCACTGTGTATGGCAATGGGAGCTCATTAGTGACTCTTCTTATCAGAAAACAACTCTTGCTGGTAGGACCAGAAACTGCATGTTACTCAACTCCATTTAGGACTGGGAAATAAACGCTAGCTCGCCTTACAAGAAACACACTCTGCTTTTGAGAAAAGATCACTCTATACTCTACTGTGTTTCCTATAGGGCCAGAACAGTGAGCTTGCTCAGAACAAAAGATCTGTGCTTCCTAAACACAAGTGCCATATCTAGTTCAACTCTGCTTAGGAAAGTGACAAGAACAGTAGCTCCTCTACAGTCCTATACACTGTACTTGCTGGGAACACACGCGAGTGCTATTTGCACTGTGTAATGCAATGGGAGCACAATAGTGACTTTCCTTATCAGAAAACTACTCTTGCTTGTAGGACCAGAAACTGCATGGGATTCAACTCCATTTCTGACTAGGAAACAAACACTAGCTCGCCTTACAAGAAACACAATCTACTTCTGAGAAAAGAGCAATCTTCTACTCTACTGTGTTTCTTTTGGGGTCCATACAGTGAGCTTGCTCAGAACAAAAGAATGGTGCTTCCTACACACAGCGGCCATATCTAGTTCATCTCTGCTTAGGAAACTGACAAGAACAGTAGCTCCTCTTCAGTCCAATACACTGTACTTGCTGGAAACAGACGCGAGTGCTGTTTGCACTGTGTATGGAAATGGGAGCGCAATAGTGACTTTCCATACCAGAAAACACCTCTTGCTCATAGGACCAAAAACTGCATGTGATTCAACTGTATTTTGAACTGGGATATAAACGCTAGCTCGCCTTACAAGAAACACACTCTGCTTTGAGTAAAGAGCACTCTTCTACTCTACTGTGTTTCCTATAGGGCCAGAACAGTGAGCTTGCTCAGAACAAAAGAACTGTGCTTCCTACACACACAGCCATATCTAGTTCAATTCTGCTTAGGAAACTGACAAGAACAGTAGATCCTCTTCAGTCCAATACAACGTACATGCTGGAAACGAACGCCAGAACTATTTGCCCTGTATATGACAATGGGACCGCAACAGTGACTCTTCTTACCAGAAAACAACTCTTGCTCGTAGGACCAGAAACTGCATGGGATTCAACTCAATATCTGACTTGGAAGCAAACACTAGCTTGCCTTACAAGAAACACACTCTGCTTTTGACAAAAGAGCACTCTTCTACTCTACTGTGTTTCTTATGGTGTCCGAACAGTGACCTTGCTCAGAACAAAAGAACTGTGCTTCCTACACACATGGGACATATCTAGTTGATCTCTGCTTAGGAAACTGACAAGAACAGTAGCTCCTCTTCAGTCCAATACACTGTACTTGCTGGGAACAGACGCGAGTGCTATTTGCACTGTGTATGGCAATGGGAGCTCAATAGTGACTCTTCTTACCAGAAAACAACTCTTGCTCGTAGGACCAGAAACTGCATGTGACTCAACTCCATTTAGGACTGGGAAACAAACGCTAGCTCGCCTTACAAGAAACACACTCTGCTTTTGAGAAAAGAGCACTCTTCTACTCTACTGAGTTTCCTATAGGGCCAGAAGAGAGAGATACTCAGAACAAAAGAACTGTGCTTCCTACACACACGGCCATATCTAGTTCAATTCTGCTTAGAAAACTGACAAGAACAGTAGATCCTCTTCAGTCCAATACACTGTTCATGCTGGGAACAGACGCAAGTGCTATTGGCCCTGTGTATGACAATGGGAGCGCAATAGTGACTCTTCATACCAAAAAACAACTCTTAGTCGTAGAACCAGAAACTGCATGTGATTCAACTCCATTTAGGAGTGGGAAACAAATGCTAGCTTGCCTTACAAGAAACACACTCTGCTTTTGAGAATAGAGCACTCTTCTACTCTACTGTGTTTCCTATATGGCCAGAACAGTGAGCTTGCTCAGAACAAAAGAGCTGTGCTTTCTACACACACGGGCCATATCTAGTTCAACTCTGCTTAGGAAACTGACAAGAACAGTAGCTCCTCTTCAGTCCAATGCACTGTTCTTGCTGGGAACAGACGCGAGGGCTATTTGCACTGTGTATGGCAAAGGGAGCACAATAGTGACTCTTCTTACCAGAAAACGACTCTTGCTCGTAGGACCGCAAACTGCATGTGATTCAACTCCATTTAGGACTGGGAAACAAACGCTAGCTCGCCTTAAAAGAAACACACTCCGCTTTTGAGAAAAGAGCACTCGTCTTCTTTACTGTTTTTCCTATGGGGTCCGAACAGTGAGCTTGCTCAGAACAAAAGAACTGTGCTTCCTACACACACGGGCCATATCTACTTCAACTCTGCTTAGGAAACTGACAAGAACAGTAGCTCCTCTTCAGTCCAATACACTGTACTTGCTGGGAACACACGCGAGTGCTATTTGCACTGTGTATGGCAATGGGAGCTCAATAGTGACTCTTCTTACCAGAAAACAACTCATGCTCGTAGGACCAGAAACTGCATGTGACTCAACTCCATTTAGGACTGGGAAACAAATGCTAGCTCGCCTTACAAGAAACACACTCTGCTTTTGAGAAAAGATCACTCTTCTACTCTACTGTGTTTCCTATAGGGCCAGAAGAGTGAGCTTGCTCAGAACAAAAGATCTGTGCTTCCTACACACAAGTGCCATATCTAGTTCAACTCTGCTTAGGAAACTGACAAGAACAGTAGCTCCTCTTCATTCCAATACACTGTACTTGCTGGGAACAGACGCGAGCGCTATTTGCACTGTGTATGGCAAAGGGAGCACAATAGTGACTCTTCTTACCAGAAAACAACTCTTGCTCGTAGGACCAGAAACTGCATGTGATTCAACTCCATTTAGGACTGTGAAACAAACACTAGCTTGCCTTACAGGAAACACACTCTGCATTTGAGAAAAGAGCACTCTTCTACTCTACTGTGTTTCCTATGTGGTCCGAACAGTGAGCTTGCTCAGAACAAAAGAACTGTGCTTCCTACACATGGGACATATCTAGTTCAACTCTGCTTAAGAAACTGACAAGAACAGTAGATCCTCTTCAGTCCAATACACTGTACTTGCTGGGAAGTTATGCGAGTGCTATTTGCACTGTGTTTGGCAAAGGGTGCGCCATAGTGACTTTCCATACCAGAAAACAACTATTGCTCGTAGGACCAAAAACTGCATGTGATTCAACTCCATTTAGAACTGGGAAATAAACGCTAGCTCGCCTTACAAGAAACACATTCTGCTTTTGAGACAAGAGCACTCTTCTACTCTACTGTGTTTCCTATAGGGCCAGAACAGTTAGCTTGCTCAGAAAAAAAAAAAAAACGGAACTGTGCTTCCTACACACACGGCCATATCTAGTTCAATTCTGCTTAGGAAACTGACAAGAACAGTAGATCCTCTTCAGTCCAATACACCGTACATGCTGGGAACGGACGCCAGTGCTATTTGCCCTGTATATGACAATGGGACCGCAATAGTGACTCTTCTTACCAGAAAACAACTCTTGCTCGTAGGACCAGAAACTGCATGTGACTCAACTCCATTTTGGACTGGGAAACAAACGCTAGTTCGCCTTACAAGAAACACACTCTGCTTTTGAGAAAAGAGCACTCTTCTACTCTACTCTATGGGGTCCGAACAGTGAGCTTGCTCAAAACAAAATAACTGTGCTTTCTACACACACGGGCCATATCTAGTTCAACTCTGCTTAGGAACCTGACAAGAACAGTAGATCCTCTTCAGTCCAATGCACTGTACTTGCTGGGAAAAGACGCGAGTGCTATTTGCCCTGTGTATGGCAATGGGAGCGCAATAGTGACTCTTCTTACCAGAAAACAACTCTTGCTCGTAGGACCAGAAACTGCATGGGATTCAACTCAATATCTGACTTGGAAGCAAACACTAACTTGCCTTACAAGAAACACTCTGCTTTTGACAAAAGAGCACTCTTCTACTCTACTGTGTTTCCTATAGGGCCAGAACAGTGAGCTTGCTCAGAACAAAAGAACGGTGCTTCCTACACTCACGGGCCATATCTAGTTCAACTTTGCTTAGGAAACTGACAAGAACAGTACCTCCTCTTCAGTCAAATACACTGTACTTGCTGGATACAGACACCAGTGCTTTTTGCACTGTTTAATGCAATGGAAGCACAATAGTGACTTTCTTTACCAGAAAACAACTCTGGTTTTAGGACGAGAAACTACATGGGATTCAACTCCATTTCTGACTGGGAAGAAAACACTAGCTCGCCTTACAAGAAACACACGCTGCTTTTGAGAAAAGAGCACTCTTCTACTCTATTGTGTTTCCTATGAGTTCCGAACAGTGAAGTGCTCAGAACAAAAGAACTGTGCTTCCTACACACACGGGCCATATCTACTTCAACTCTGCTTAGGAAACTGACAAGAACAGTAGCTCCTCTTCAGTCCAATACACTGTACATGCTGGGAAAAGACGCGAGTGCTATTTGCACTGTGTATGGCAATGGGAGCGCAATAGTGACTCTTCTTACCAGAAAACAAATCTTGCTAGTAGGACCAGAAACTGCATGTGACTCAACTCCATTTAGAACTGGGAAACAAACGCTAGCTCGACTTACAAGAAGCACACTCCGCTTTTGAGAAAAGAGCACTCTTCTACTCAACTGGGTTTCCTATAGGGCCAGAAGAGTGAGCTTGCTCAGAACAAAAGAACTGTGCTTCCTACACACAGGGGCCACATCTAGTTCAACTCTGCTTAGGAAAGTGACAAGAACAGTAGCTCCTCTTCAGTCCAATAAACTGTACTTGTTGGGAAAAGACGCGAGTGCTATTTGCACTGTGTATGGCAATGGGAGCGCAATAGTGACTCTTCTTAACTAGAAAACAACTCTTGCCCATAGGATCAGAAACTGCATGTGACTCAACTCCATTTAGGACTGGAAAACAAACGCTAGCTTTCCTTACAAGAAACACACTCTGCTTTTGAGAAAAGAGCACTCATCTACTCTATTGTGTTTCCTATGGGTTCCAAATAGTGAGCTTGCTCAGAACAAAAGAACTGTGCTTACTACACACACGGGAAATATCTAGTTCAACTCTGCTTAGAAAACTGACAAGATCAGTAGCTCCTCATCAGTACAATACACTGTACTTGCTGGGAACCCACGTGAGTTCTATTTGCACTGTGTATGGCAATGGGAGCTCAATAGTGACTTTCCTTACCAGAAAACAACTCTTGCACGTACGACCAGAAACTGCATGTGACTCAACTCCATTTCAGACTGGGAAAAAAACGCTAGCTCGCCTTACAAGAAACACACTCTGCTTTTTATAAAATAGCACTCTTCTACTCTACTGTGTTTCCTATGGTGTCCAAACAGTGAGCTTGCTCAGAACAAAAGAACTGTGCTTCCTACACACACGGGCCATATCTAGTTCAACTCTGCTTAGGAAACTGACAAGAACAGTAGCTCCTCTTTACTCCAATACAGTGTACATGCTTATAACAGACACGAGGGCTATTTGCACTGTGTGTGGCAATGGGAGCACAATAGTGACTCTTCTTACCAGAAAACAACTCTTGCTCGTACGACCAGAAACTGCATGGAATTCAACTCCATTTCTGACTGGGAAACAAACACTAGCACGCCTTACGAGAAACACAATCTCCTTTTGAGAAAATAGCACTCTTCTACTCTACTGTGTTTCTTATGGGGTCAGAACAGTGAGCTTGCTCAGAACCAAAGAACTGTGCTTCCTACACACACGCGCCATATCTAGTTCAACTCTGCTTAGGAAAGTAACAAGAACAGTAGCTCCCCGTCAGTCCAATACACTGTACTTGCTGGGAACAGATTCGAGCGTTATTTGCACTGTGTACGGCAATGGGAGCTCAATAGTGACTCTCTTTACCAGAAAACAACTCTTGCTCATAGGACCAAAAACTGCATGTGATTCAACTCCATTTAGAACTGGGAAATAAACGCTAGCTCGCCTTCCAAGAAACACACTCTGCTTTTGAGACAAGAGCACTCTTCTACTCTACTGTTTTTCCTATAGGGCCAGAACAGTGAGCTTCTTCAGAACAAAAGAACTGTGCTTCCTACACACACGGGCCATATCTAGTTCAATTCTGCTTAGGAAACTGACAAGAACAGTAGATCCTCTTCAGTCCAACACACTGTACATGCTGCGAACTGACGCCAGTGCAATTTGCCCTGTATATGACAATGGGAGCACAATAGTGACTCTTCTTACCAGAAAACAACTCCTGCTCTTAGGACCACAAACTGCATGTGACTAAACTCCATTTAGGACTGGGAAACAAACGCTAGCTCGCCTTACAAGAAACACACTCTGCTTTTGAGAAAAGAGCACTCTTCTACTCTACTGTGTTTCCTATGGGGTCCGAACAGTGAGCTTGCTCAGAACAAAAGAACTGTGCTTCCTACACACACGGGCCAAATCTAGTTCAACTCTGCTTAGGAAACTGACAAGAACAGTAGCTCCTCTTCAGTCCAATACACTGTACTTGCTGGGAACATACGCGAGTGCTATTTTCACAGTGTATGGATGTGGTAGCACAATAGTGACTTTCCATACCAGAAAACAACTCTTGCTTTTAGGACCAGAAACAGCATGGGATTCAACTCCATTTCTGACTGGCAAACAAACACTGGCTCGCCTTACAAGAAACACACTCTGCTTTTGAGAAAATAGCACTCTTCTACTCTACTGTGTTTCCTATAGTGTAGGAAAAGTGTGCTTGCTCAGAATAAAAGAACTTTGCTTCCTACACGCACGGGCCATATCTAGTTCAACTCTGCTTAGGAAACTGACAAGAACAGTACCTCCTCTTCAGTCCAATACAATGTACTTGCTGGGAACACACGCGAGTGCTATTTGCACTGTGTAATGCAATGGAAGCGCAATAGTGACTTTCTTTCCCAGAAAACAACTCTGGTCATAGGACGAGAAACTACATGGGATTCAACTCCATTTCTGACTGGGAAACAAACACTAGCTCGCCTTACAAGAAACACACTCTGCTTTTGAGAAAAGAGCACTCTCCTACTCTACTGTGTTTCCTATGAGGTCCAAACAGTGAAGTGCTCAGAACAAAAGAACTGTGCTTCCTATACACACGGGCTATGTCTACTTCAACTCTGCTTAGGAAACTGACAAGAACAGTATCTCCTCTTCAGTCCAATACACTGTACATGCTAGGAAAAGACGCGAGTGCTATTTGCACTGTGTATGGCAATGGGAGCGCAATAGTGACTCTTCTTACCAGAAAACAAATCTTGCTAGTAGGACCAGAAACTGCATGTGACTCAACTCCATTTAGAACTGGGAAACAAACGCTAGCTTGCCTTACAAGAAACACACTCTGCTTTTGAGAAAAGAGCACTCTTCTACTCAACTGTGTTTCCCATAGGGTCGGAACAGTGAGCTAGCTCAGAACAAAAGAACTGTGCTTCCTACACACACAGCCATATCTAGTTCAGCTGTGCTTAGGAAACTGACAAGAACAGTAGCTCCTCTTCAGTCCAATACACTGTACTTGCTGGGAACAGACGCGAGTGCTATTTGCACTGTGTATGGCAATGGGAGCACAATAGTGACTCTTCTGACCAGAAAACAACTCTTGCTCGTAGGACCAAAAACTGCATGATATTAAACTCCATTTAGGACTGGGAAACAAATGCTAGCTCGCCTTACAAGAAACACACTCTGCTTTTGAGAAAAGAGCACTCTTCTACTCTACTGTGTTTCCTATAGGGCCAGAAGAGAGAGATACTCAGAACAAAAGAACTGTGCTTCCTACACACACGGCCATATCGCGTTCAATTCTGCTTAGGAAACTGACAAGAACAGTAGATCCTCTTCAGTCCAATACACTGTTCATGCTGGGAACAGACGCAAGTGCTATTTGCTCTGTGTATGAAAATGGGAGCACAATAGTGACTCTTCATACCAGAAAACATCTCTTGGTCATAGGACCAGAAACTGCATGTGATTCAACTCCATTTAGGACTGTGAAACAAATGCTAGCTTGCCTTACAAGAAACACACTCTGCTTTTGAGAATAGAGCACTCTTCTACTCTACTGTGTTTCCTATAGGACCAGAACAGTGAGCTTGCTCAGAACAAAAGAACTGTGCTTTCTACACACACGGGCCATATCTAGTTCAACTCTGCTTTGGAAACTGACAAGAACTGTAGCTCCTCTTCAGTCCAATGCACTGTACTTGCTGGGAACAGACGCGAGTGCTATTAGCACTGTGTATGGCAATGGGAGCACAATAGAGACTCTTCTTACCAGAAAAAAACTCTTGCTCGTAGGACCAAAAACTGCATGTGATTCAACTCCATTTAGGACTGGGAAACAAACGCTACCTCGCCTTACGAGAAACACACTCTGCTTTTGAGAAAAGAGCACTCTTCTACTCCACTGTGTTTCCTATAGGGCCAGAACAGTGAGCTTGCTCAGAACAAAAGAACTGTGCTTCCTACACACAGCGGCCATATCTAGTTCAACTCTGCTTAGGAAAGTGACAAGAACAGTAGCTCCTCTTCAGTCCAATACACTGTACTTGCTGGGAACACACGCGAGTGCTATTTGCACTGTGTATGGCAATGGGAGCACAATAGTGACTCTTCTGACCAGAAAACAACTCTTGCTCGTAGGACCAAAAACTGCATGATATTAAACTCCATTTAGGACTGGGAAACAAATGCTAGCTCGCCTTACAAGAAACACACTCTGTTTTTGAGAAAAGAGCACTCTATTACTCTACTGTGTTTCCTATAGGGCCAGAAGAGAGAGATACTCAGAACAAAAGAACTGTGCTTCCTACACACACGGCCATATCTAGTTCAATTCTGCTCAGGAAACTGACAAGAATAGGAGATCTAGTTCAGTCCAATACACTGTACTTGCTGGGAACACACGCGAGTGCTATTTGCACTGTGTAATGCAATGGGAGCACAATAGTGACTTTCCTTATCAGAAAACGACTCTTGCTCGTAGGACCAGAAACTGCATGTGATTCAACTCCATTTACAACTCGGAAACAAACGCTAGCTTTCCTTATGAGAAACACACTCTGCTTTTGAGAAAAAGCACTCTTCTACTCTACTGTGTTTCTTATGGGGTCGGAAAAGTGTGCTTGCTCAGAATAAAAGAACTTTGCTTCCTACACACACGGGCCAATTCTAGTTCAACTCTGCTTAGGAAACTGACAAGAACAGTAGCTCATCTTCAGTCCAATACACTGTACTTGCTGGGAACACACGCGAGTGCTATTTGCACTGTGTAATGCAATGGAAGCGCAATAGTGACTTTCCTTACCAGAAAACAACTCTGGTCCTAGGACGAGAAACTACATGGGATTCAACTCCATTTCTGACTGGGAAAAAAACACTAGCTCGCCTTACAAGAAACACATGCTGCTTTTGAGAAAAGAGCACTCTTCTACTCTATTGTGTTTCTTATGAGTTCCGAACAGTGAAGTGCTCAGAACAAAAGAACTGTGCTTCCTACACACATGGGCCATATCTACTTCGACTCTGCTTAGGAAACTGACAAGAACAGTAGCTCCTCTTCAGTCACATACACTGTACATGCTGGGAAAAGACGCGAGTGCTATTTGCACAGTGTATGGCAATGGGAGCACAATAGTGACTCTTCTTACCAGAAAACAAATCTTGCTAGTAGGACCAGAAACTGCATGTGACTCAACTCCACTTAGAACTGGGAAACAAACGCTAGCTCACCTTACAAGAAACACACTCTGCTTTTGATAAAAGAGCACTCTTCTACTCAACTGTGTTTCCTATAGGGCCAGAACAGTGAGCTTGTTCAGAACAAAAGAACTGTGCTTCCTACACACAGGGGCCATATCTAGTTCAACTCTGCTTAGGAAAGTGACAAGAACAGTAGCTCCTCTTCAGTCCAATAAACTGTACTTGCAGGGAAAAGACGCGAGTGCTATTTGCACTGTGTATGGCAATGGGAGCACAATAGTGACTCTTCTTAACCAGAAAACAACTCTTGCTCGTAAAACCAGAAACTGCATGTGACTCAACTCCATTTAGGACTGGGAAACAAACGCTAGCTAGCTCGCCTTACAAGAAACACACTCTGCTTTTGAGAAAAGAGCACTCTTCTACTCTATTGTGTTTCCTATGGGTTCCGAATAGTGAGCTTGCTCAGAACAAAAGAACGGTGCTGCCTACACACAGGCCATATCTAGTTCAACTCTGCTTAGGAAACTGACAAGAACAATAGCTCCTGTTCAGTCCAATACACTGTACTTGCTGGGAACCCACGTGAGTGCTATTTGCATTGTGTATGGCAATGGTAGCACAACAGTGACTCTTCTTACCAGAAAACAACTCTTGCTCGTAGGACCAAAAACTGCATGTTATTCAACTCCTTTTAGGATTGGTAAACAAACGCTAGCTCGCCTTACGTAAAACACACTCTGCTTTTGAGAAAAGAGCACTCTTCTACTCTACTGTGTTTCCTATGAGGTCCGAACAGTGAGCTTGCTCAGAACAAAAGAACTGTGCTTCCTACACACACGGGCCAAATCTAGTTCAACTCTGCTTAGGAAACTGACAAGAACAGTAGCTCCTCCTCAGTCCAATACACTGTACTTGCTGGGAACAGACGCGAGTTCTATTTTCACTGTGTAAGGCAATGGTAGCACAATAGTGACTTTCCATACCAGAAAACAACTCTTGCTTTTAGGACCAGAAACAGCATGGGATTCAACTCCATTTCTGACTGGGAAACAAACACTGGCTCGCCTCACAAGAAACACACTCTGCTTTTGAGAAAATAGCACTCTTCTACTCTACTGTGTTTCCTATGGTGTAGGAAAAGTGTGCTTGCTCAGAATAAAAGAACTTTGCTTCCTACACACATGGGCCATATCTAGTTCAACTCTGCTTAGGAAACTGACAAGAACAGTACCTCCTCTTCAGTCCAATACAATGTACTTGCTGGGAACACACGCGAGTGCTATTTGCACTGTGTAATGCAATGGAAGCACAATAGTGACTTTCTTTACCAGAAAACAACTCTGGTCATAGGACGAGAAACTACATGGGATTCAACTCCATTTCTGACTGGGAAAAAAAACACTAGCTCGCCTTACAAGAAACACACGCTGCTTTTGAGAAAAGAGCACTCTTCTACTCTATTGTGTTTCCTATGAGGTCCAAACAGTGAAGTGCTCAGAACAAAAGAACTGTGCTTCCTAAAAACACGGGCTATGTCTACTTCAACTCTGCTTAGGAAACTGAGAAGAACAGTATCTCCTCTTCAGTCCAATACACTGTACATGCTAGGAAAAGACGCGAGTGCTATTTGCACTGTGTATGGCAATGGGAGCGCAATAGTGACTCTTCTTACCAGAAAACAAATCTTGCTAGTAGGACAAGAAACTGCATGTGACTCAACTCCATTTAGAACTGGGAAACAAACGCTAGCTCGCCTTACAAGAAACACACTCTGCTTTTGAGAAAAGAGCACTCTTCTACTCAACTGTGTTTCCTATAGGGCCAGAACAGTGAGCTTGCTCAGAACAAAAGAACTGTGCTTCCTACACTAGGGGCCATACCTAGTTCAACTCTGCTTAGGAAAGTGACAAGAACAGTAGCTCCTCTTCAGTCCAATAAACTGTACTTGCTGGGAAAAGACGCGAGTGCTATTTGCACTGTGTATGGCAATGGGAGCGCAATAGTGACTCTACTTAACCAGAAAACAACTCTTGCTTGTATGACCACAAACTGCATGTGACTCAACTCCATTTAGGACTGGGAAACAAAGGCTAGCTCGCCTTACAAGAAACACACTCTGCTTTTGAGAAAAGAGCACTCTTCTACTCTATTGTGTTTCCTATGGGTTCCGAATAGTGAGCTTGCTCAGAACAAAAGAACTGTGCTTCCTACACACATGGGGCATATCTAGTTCAACTATGCTTAGGAAAGTAACAAGAACAGTAGCTCCTCTTCAGTCCAATACACCGTACATGCTGGGAACAGATGCCAGTGCTATTTGCCCTGTGTAAGGCAAAGGGAGCGCAATAGTGACTCTTCTTACCAGGACACATCTCCTGCTCATAGGACCAGACACTGCATGTGACTCAACTCCATTTAGGACTGGGAAACAAACGCTAGCTCGCCTTACAAGAAACACACTCTGCTTTTGAGACAAGAGCACTCTTCTACTCTACTGTTTTTCCTATAGGGCCAGAACAGTGAGCTTGCTCAGAACAAAAGAACTGTGCTTCCTACACACAGGGGCCATATCTAGTTCAACTCTGCTTGGGAAAGTGACAAGAACAGTAGCTCCTCTTCAGTCCAATAAACTGTATTTGCAGGGAAAAGACGCGAGTGCTATTTGCACTGTGTATGGCAATGGGAGCTAAATAGAGACTCTTCTTAACCAGAAAACAACTCTTGCGCGTAAAACCAGAAACTGCATGTGACTCAACTCCATTTAGGACTGGGAAACAAACGCTAGCTCGCCTTACAAGAAACACACTCTGCTTTTGAGAAATGAGCACTCTTCTACTCTATTGTGTTTCCTATGGGTTGCGAATAGTGAGCTTGCTCAGAACAAAAGAACGGTGCTACCTACACACACAGGCCATATCTAGTTCAACTCTGCTTAGGAAACTGACAAGAACAATAGCTCCTGTTCAGTCCAATACACTGTACTTGCTGGGAACCCACGTGAGTGCTATTTGCACTGTTTAATGCAATGGAAGCACAATAGTGACTTTCTTTACCAGAAAACAAATCTTGCTAGTAGGACCAGAAACTGCATGTGACTCAACTCCATTTAGAACTGGGAAACAAACGCTAGCTCGACTTACAAGAAACACACTCTGCTTTTGATAAAAGAGCACTCTTCTACTCAACTGTGTTTCCTATAGGGCCAGAACAGTGAGCTTATTCAGAACAAAAGAACTGTGCTTCCTACACACAGGGGCCATATCTAGTTCAACTCTGCTTAGGAAAGTGACAAGAACTGTAGCTCCTCTTCAGTCCAATAAACTGTACTTGCAGGGAAAAGACGCGAGTGCTTTTTGCACTGTGTATGGCAATGGGAGCTCAATAGTGACTCTTCTTAACCAGAAAACAACTCTTGCTCGTAAAACCAGAAACTGCATGTGACTCAACTCCATTTAGGACTGGGAAACAAACGCTAGCTCGCCTTACAAGAAACACACTTTGCTTTTGAGAAAAGAGCACTCTTCTACTCTATTGTGTTTCCTATGGGTTGCAAATAGTGAGCTTGCTCAGAACAAAAGAACGGTGCTACCTACACACAGGCCATATCTAGTTCAACTCTGCTTAGGAAACTGACAAGAACAATAGCTCCTGTTCAGTCCAATACACTGCACTTGCTGGGAACCCACGTGAGTGATATTTGCATTGTGTATGGCAATGGTAGCACAACAGTGACTCTTCTTACCAGAAAACAACTCTTGCTCATAGGACCAAAAACTGCATGTTATTCAACTCCTTTTAGGATTGGTAAACAAATGCTAGCTCGCCTTACAAGAAACACACTCTGCTTTTGAGAAAAGAGCACTCTTCTACTCTACTGTGTTTCCTATGAGGTCCGAACAGTGAGCTTGCTCAGAACAAAAGAACTGTGCTTCCTACACACACGGGCCAAATCTAGTTCAACTCTGCTTACAAAACTGACAAGAACAGTAGCTCCTCCTCAGTCCAATACACTGTACTTGCTGGGAACAGACGCGAGTTCTATTTTCACTGTGTAAGGCAATGGTAGCACAATAGTGACTTTCCATACCAGAAAACAACTCTTGCTTTTAGGACCAGAAACAGCATGGGATTCAACTCCATTTCTGACTGGGAAACAAACACTGGCTCGCCTTACAAGAAACACACTCTGCTTTTGAGAAAATAGCACTCTTCTACTCTACTGTGTTTCCTATGCTGTAGGAAAAGTGTGCTTGCTCAGAATAAAAGAACTTTGCTTCCTACACACACGGGCCATATCTAGTTCAACTCTGCTTAGGAAACTGACAAGTACAGTAGCTTCTCTTCAGTCCAATACACTGCACTTGCTGGGAACAGACGCAAGTGCTATTTGCACTGTGTATGGCAATGGGAGCGCAATAGTGACTCTTCTTAGCAGAAAACAACTCTTGCTCGTAGGACCAGAAACTGCATGGGATTCAACTCCATTTCTGACTGGGAAAAAAAACACTAGCTCGCCTTACAAGAAACACACGCTGCTTTTGAGAAAAGAGCACTCTTCTACTCTATTGTGTTTCCTATGAGGTCCAAACAGTGAAGTGCTCAGAACAAAAGAACTGTGCTTCCTAAAAACACGGGCTATGTCTACTTCAACTCTGCTTAGGAAACTGAGAAGAACAGTATCTCCTCTTCAGTCCAATACACTGTACATGCTAGGAAAAGACGCGAGTGCTATTTGCACTGTGTATGGCAATGGGAGCGCAATAGTGACTCTTCTTACCAGAAAACAAATCTTGCTAGTAGGACAAGAAACTGCATGTGACTCAACTCCATTTAGAACTGGGAAACAAACGCTAGCTCGCCTTACAAGAAACACACTCTGCTTTTGAGAAAAGAGCACTCTTCTACTCAACTGTGTTTCCTATAGGGCCAGAACAGTGAGCTTGCTCAGAACAAAAGAACTGTGCTTCCTACACTAGGGGCCATACCTAGTTCAACTCTGCTTAGGAAAGTGACAAGAACAGTAGCTCCTCTTCAGTCCAATAAACAGTACTTGCTGGGAAAAGACGCGAGTGCTATTTGCACTGTGTATGGCAATGGGAGCGCAATAGTGACTCTACTTAACCAGAAAACAACTCTTGCTTGTATGACCACAAACTGCATGTGACTCAACTCCATTTAGGACTGGGAAACAAAGGCTAGCTCGCCTTACAAGAAACACACTCTGCTTTTGAGAAAAGAGCACTCTTCTACTCTATTGTGTTTCCTATGGGTTCCGAATAGTGAGCTTGCTCAGAACAAAAGAACTGTGCTTCCTACACACATGGGGCATATCTAGTTCAACTATGCTTAGGAAAGTAACAAGAACAGTAGCTCCTCTTCAGTCCAATACACCGTACATGCTGGGAACAGATGCCAGTGCTATTTGCCCTGTGTAAGGCAAAGGGAGCGCAATAGTGACTCTTCTTACCAGGACACATCTCCTGCTCATAGGACCAGACACTGCATGTGACTCAACTCCATTTAGGACTGGGAAACAAACGCTAGCTCGCCTTACAAGAAACACACTCTGCTTTTGAGACAAGAGCACTCTTCTACTCTACTGTTTTTCCTATAGGGCCAGAACAGTGAGCTTGCTCAGAACAAAAGAACTGTGCTTCCTACACACAGGGGCCATATCTAGTTCA
The DNA here is from genome assembly GCF_949786415.1 of Peromyscus eremicus. Lineage (NCBI taxonomy): Eukaryota > Metazoa > Chordata > Mammalia > Rodentia > Cricetidae > Peromyscus > Peromyscus eremicus. The sequence goes on from NW_026735349.1 coordinate 107,564, forward strand.
ACTCTGCTTGGGAAAGTGACAAGAACAGTAGCTCCTCTTCAGTCCAATAAACTGTATTTGCAGGGAAAAGACGCGAGTGCTATTTGCACTGTGTATGGCAATGGGAGCTAAATAGAGACTCTTCTTAACCAGAAAACAACTCTTGCGCGTAAAACCAGAAACTGCATGTGACTCAACTCCATTTAGGACTGGGAAACAAACGCTAGCTCGCCTTACAAGAAACACACTCTGCTTTTGAGAAATGAGCACTCTTCTACTCTATTGTGTTTCCTATGGGTTGCGAATAGTGAGCTTGCTCAGAACAAAAGAACGGTGCTACCTACACACACAGGCCATATCTAGTTCAACTCTGCTTAGGAAACTGACAAGAACAATAGCTCCTGTTCAGTCCAATACACTGTACTTGCTGGGAACCCACGTGAGTGCTATTTGCACTGTTTAATGCAATGGAAGCACAATAGTGACTTTCTTTACCAGAAAACAAATCTTGCTAGTAGGACCAGAAACTGCATGTGACTCAACTCCATTTAGAACTGGGAAACAAACGCTAGCTCGACTTACAAGAAACACACTCTGCTTTTGATAAAAGAGCACTCTTCTACTCAACTGTGTTTCCTATAGGGCCAGAACAGTGAGCTTATTCAGAACAAAAGAACTGTGCTTCCTACACACAGGGGCCATATCTAGTTCAACTCTGCTTAGGAAAGTGACAAGAACAGTAGCTCCTCTTCAGTCCAATAAACTGTACTTGCAGGGAAAAGACGCGAGTGCTTTTTGCACTGTGTATGGCAATGGGAGCTCAATAGTGACTCTTCTTAACCAGAAAACAACTCTTGCTCGTAAAACCAGAAACTGCATGTGACTCAACTCCATTTAGGACTGGGAAACAAACGCTAGCTCGCCTTACAAGAAACACACTTTGCTTTTGAGAAAAGAGCACTCTTCTACTCTATTGTGTTTCCTATGGGTTGCAAATAGTGAGCTTGCTCAGAACAAAAGAACGGTGCTACCTACACACAGGCCATATCTAGTTCAACTCTGCTTAGGAAACTGACAAGAACAATAGCTCCTGTTCAGTCCAATACACTGCACTTGCTGGGAACCCACGTGAGTGCTATTTGCATTGTGTATGGCAATGGTAGCACAACAGTGACTCTTCTTACCAGAAAACAACTCTTGCTCATAGGACCAAAAACTGCATGTTATTCAACTCCTTTTAGGATTGGTAAACAAACGCTAGCTCGCCTTACAAGAAACACACTCTGCTTTTGAGAAAAGAGCACTCTTCTACTCTACTGTGTTTCCTATGAGGTCCGAACAGTGAGCTTGCTCAGAACAAAAGAACTGTGCTTCCTACACACACGGGCCAAATCTAGTTCAACTCTGCTTAGGAAACTGACAAGAACAGTAGCTCCTCCTCAGTCCAATACACTGTACTTGCTGGGAACAGACGCGAGTTCTATTTTCACTGTGTAAGGCAATGGTAGCACAATAGTGACTTTCCATACCAGAAAACAACTCTTGCTTTTAGGACCAGAAACAGCATGGGATTCAACTCCATTTCTGACTGGGAAACAAACACTGGCTCGCCTTACAAGAAACGCACTCTGCTTTTGAGAAAATAGCACTCTTCTACTCTACTGTGTTTCCTATGCTGTAGGAAAAGTGTGCTTGCTCAGAATAAAAGAACTTTGCTTCCTACACACACGGGCCATATCTAGTTCAACTCTGCTTAGGAAACTGACAAGTACAGTAGCTTCTCTTCAGTCCAATACACTGCACTTGCTGGGAACAGACGCAAGTGCTATTTGCACTGTGTATGGCAATGGGAGCGCAATAGTGACTCTTCTTAGCAGAAAACAACTCTTGCTCGTAGGACCAGAAACTGCATGGGATTCAACTCCGTTTAGGACTGGGAAACAAACGCTAGCTTGCCTTACAAGAAACACACTCTGCTTTTGAGAAAACAGCACTCTTCTACTCTCCTGTGTTTCCTAAAGGGCCAGAACAGTGAGCTTGCTCAGAACAAAAGAACTGTGCTTCCTACACACAGGGGCCACATCTAGTTCAACTCTGCTTAGGAAAGTGACAAGAACAGTAGCTCCTCTTCAGTCCAATAAACTGTACTTGTTGGGAAAAGACGCGAGTGCTATTTGCACTGTGTAAGGCAAAGGGAGCACAATAGTGACTCTTCTTAACTAGAAAACAACTCCTGCTCATAGGACCAGAAACTGCATGTGACTCAACTCCATTTAGGACTGGGAAACAAACGCTAGCTTTCCTTACAAGAAACACACTCTGCTTTTGAGAAAAGAGCACTCTTCTACTCTATTGTGTTTCCTATGGGTTCCGAATAGTGAGCTTGCTCAGAACAAAGGAACTGTGCTTACTACACACATGGGAAATATCTAGTTCAACTCTGCTTAGAAAACTGACAACATCAGTAGCTCCTCATCAGTACAATACACTGTACTTGCTGGGAACCCACGTGAGTTCTATTTGCACTGTGTATGGCAATGGGAGCTCAATAGTGACTTTCCTTACCAGAAAACAACTCTTGCTCGTAGGACGAGAAAATGCATGTGACTCAACTCCATTTAAGACTGGGAAAAAAACGCTAGCTCGCCTTACAAGAAACACACTCTGCTTTTTATAAAATAGCACTCTTCTACTCTACTGTGTTTCCTATGGTGTCCGAACAGTGAGCTTGCTCAGAACAAAAGAACTGTGCTTCCTACACACACGGGCCATATCTTGTTCAACTCTGCTTAGGAAACTGACAAGAACAGTAGGTCCTCCTTACTCCAATACAGTGTACATGCTTATAACAGACGCGAGGGCTATTTGCCCTGTGTATGGCAATGGGAGCACAATAGTGACTCTTCTTACCAGAAAACAACTCTTGCTCGTACGACCAGAAACTGCATGGGATTCAACTCCATTTCTGACTGGGAAACAAACACTAGCTCGCCTTACAAGAAACACAATCTCCTTTTGAGAAAATAGCACTCTTCTACTCTACTGTGTTTCTTATAGGGTCAGAACAGTGAGCTTGCTCAGAACCAAAGAACTGTGCTTCCTACACCCACGCGCCATATCTAGTTCAACTCTGCTTAGGAAACTGACAAGAACAGTAGCTCCCTGTCAGTCCAATACACTGTACTTGCTGGGAACAGATTCGAGCGTTATTTGCACTGTGTATGGCAATGGGAGCTCAATAGTGACTCTCTTTACCAGAAAACAACTCTTGCTCATAGGACCAAAAACTGCATGTGATTCAACTCCATTTAGAACTGGGAAATAAACGCTAGGTCGCCTTCCAAGAAACACACTCTGCTTTTGAGACAAGAGCACTCTTCTACTCTACTGTTTTTCCTATAGGGCCAGAACAGTGAGCTTCTTCAGAACAAAAGAACTGTGCTTCCTACACACACGGGCCATATCTAGTTCAATTCTGCTTAGGAAACTGACAAGAACAGTAGATCCTCTTCAGTCCAACACACTGTACATGCTGGGAACTGACGCCAGTGCAATTTGCCCTGTATATGACAATGGGAGCACAATAGTGACTCTTCTTACCAGAAAACAACTCCTGCTCGTAGGACCACAAACTGCATGTGACTAAATTCCATTTAGGACTGGGAAACAAACGCTAGCTCGCCTTACAAGAAACACATTCTGCTTTTGAGAAAAGAGCACTCTTCTACTCTACTGTGTTTCCTATGGGGTCAGAACAGTGAGCTTGCTCAGAACAAAAGAACTGTGCTTCCTACACACACGGACCAAATCTAGTTCAACTCTGCTTAGGAAACTGACAAGAACAGTAGCTCCTCTTCAGTCCAATACACTGTACTTGCTGGGAACATACGCGAGTGCTATTTTCACAGTGTATGGATGTGGTAGCACAATAGTGACTTTCCATACCAGAAAACAACTCTTGCTTTTAGGACCAGAAACAGCATGGGATTCAACTCCATTTCTGACTGGCAAACAAACACTGGCTCGCCTTACAAGAAACACACTCTGCTTTTGAGAAAATAGCACTCTTCTACTCTACTGTGTTTCCTATAGTGTAGGAAAAGTGTGCTTGCTCAGAATAAAAGAACTTTGCTTCCTACACACACGGGCCATATCTAGTTCAACTCTGCTTAGGAAACTGACAAGAACAGTACCTCCTCTTCAGTCCAATACAATGTACTTGCTGGGAACACACGCGAGTGCTATCTGCACTGTGTAATGCAATGGAAGCGCAATAGTAACTTTCTTTCCCAGAAAACAACTCTGGTCATAGGACGAGAAAGTACATGGGATTCAACTCCATTTCTGAATGGGAAAAAAACACTAGCTCGCCTTACAAGAAACACACGCTGCTTTTGAGAAAAGAGCACTCTTCTACTCTATTGTGTTTCCTATGAGGTCCAAACAGTGAAGTGCTCAGAACAAAAGAACTGTGCTTCCTATACACACGGGCTATGTCTACTTCAACTCTGCTTAGGAAACTGACAAGAACAGTATCTCCTCTTCAGTCCAATACACTGTACATGCTAGGAAAAGACGCGAGTGCTATTTGCACTGTGTATGGCAATGGGAGCGCAATAGTGACTCTTCTTACCAGAAAACAAATCTTGCTAGTAGGACCAGAAACTGCATGTGACTCAACTCCATTTAGAACTGGGAAACAAACGCTAGCTCGCCTTACAAGAAACCCACTCTGCTTTTGAGAAAAGAGCACTCTTCTACACAACTGTGTTTCCTATAGGGTAGGAACAGTGAGCTAGCTCAGAACAAAAGAACTGTGCTTCCTACACACACGGCCATATCTAGTTCAGCTGTGCTTAGGAAACTGACAAGAACAGTAGCTCCTCTTCAGTCCAATACACTGTACTTGCTGGGAACAGACGCGAGGGCTATTTGCACTGTGTATGGCAATGGGAGCACAATAGTGACTCTTCTGACCAGAAAACAACTCTTGCTCGTAGGACCAGAAACTGCATGGTATTCAACTCCATTTCTGACTGGGAAACAAACACTAACTCGCCTTACAAGAAACACACTCTGCTTTTGAGAAAGAGCACTCTTCTACTCTATAGTGTTTCCTATGGGTTCCGAATAGTGAGCTTGCTCAGAACAAAAGAACTGTGCTTCCTACACACATGGGGCATATCTAGTTCAACTATGCTTAGGAAAGTAACAAGAACAGTAGCTCCTCTTCAGTCCAATACACCGTACATGCTGGGAACAGATGCCAGTGCTATTTGCCCTGTGTAAGGCAATGGGAGCGCAAAAGTGACTCTTCTTACCAGGAAACAACTCCTGCTCATAGGACCAGACACTGCATGTGACTCAACTCCATTTAGGACTGGGAAACAAACGCTAGCTAGCCTTACAAGAAACACAATCATCTTTTGAGAAATGAGCACTCTTATACTCTACTGTGTTTCCTATGGGGTCCGAACATTGAGCTTGATAAGAACAAAAGAACTGTGCTTCCTACACACATGGGCCATATCTAGTTCAACTCTGCTTAGGAAAGTAACAAGAAGAGTAGCTCCTCCTCAGTCCAATACACTGTACTTGCTGGGAAAAGACGCGAGTGCTATTTGCACTGTGTAATGCAATGGGAGCACAATAGTGACTTTCTTTACCAGAAAACAACTCTTGCTCATAGGACCAGAAACTGCATGGGATTCAACTCCATTTCTGACTGGGAAACAAACACTAGCTCGCCTTACAAGAAACACACTCTGCTCTTGAGAAAAGAGCACTCTTCTACTCTACTGTGTTTCTTATGGGGTCCATACAGTGAGCTTGCTCAGAACAAAAGAACTGTGCTTCCTACACACAGGGGCCATATCTAGTTCAACTCTGCTTAGGAAAGTGACAAGAACAGTAGCTCCTCTTCAGTCCAATACACTGTACATGCTGGGGACAGATGCCAGTGCTATTTGCCCTGTGTATGACAATGGCAGCACAATAGTGCCTCTTGTTACAAGAAAACAACTCTTGCTCGTAGGACTAGAAACTGCATGTGATTCAACTCCATTTCTGACTGGGAAACAAACACTAACTCGCCTTACAAGAAACACACTCTGCTTTTGAGAAAGAGCACTCTTCTACTCTACAGTGTTTCCTATGGGGTCCGAACAGTGAGCTTGCTCAGAACAAAAGAACTGTGCTTCCTACACACAAAGACATCTAGTACAACTGTTCTTAGGAAACTGACAAGAACAGTAGCTCCTATTCAGTTCAATACACTTTACTTGCTGGGAACACACGCGAGTGCTATTTGCACTTTGAAATGCAATGGGAGCGCAATAGTGACTTTCTACACCAGAAAACAACTGTTGCTCATAGGACCAGAAACTGCATGGAATTCAACTCAATTTCTGAACTAGGAAACAAACACTAGCTCACCTTACAAGAAACACACTCTGCTTTTGAGAAAAGAGCACTCTTCTACTCTATTGTGTTTCCTATGAGTTCGGAACAGTGAGCTAGCTCAGAACAAAAGAACTGTGCTTCCTACACACATGGGGCATATCTAGTTCAACTATGCTTAGGAAAGTAACAAGAACAGTAGCTCCTCTTCAGTCCAATACACCGTACATGCTGGGAACAGATGCCAGTGCTATTTGCCCTGTGTAAGGCAATGGGAGTGCAATAGTGACTCTTCTTACCAGGAAACAACTCCTGCTCATAGGACCAGACACTGCATGTGACTCAACTCCATTTAGGACTGGGAAACAAACGCTAGCTTGCCTTACAAGAAACACAATCTGCTTTTGAGAAATGAGCACTCTTGTACTCTACTGTGTTTCCTATGGGGTCCGAACATTGAGCTTGATAAGAACAAAAGAACTGTGCTTCCTACACACATGGGCCATATCTAGTTCAACTCTGCTTAGGAAAGTGACAAGAAGAGTAGCTCCTCCTCAGTCCAATACACTGTACTTGCTGGGAAAAGACGCGAATGCTATTTGCACTGTGTAATGCAATGGGAGCACAATAGTGACTTTCTTTACCAGAAAACAACTCTTGCTCATAGGACCAGAAACTGCATGGGATTCAACTCCATTTCTGACTGGGAAACAAACACTAGCTCGCCTTACAAGAAACACACTCTGCTTTTGAGAAAAGAGCACTCTTCTACTCTACTGTGTTTCTTATGGGGTCCATACAGTGAGCTTGCTCAGAACAAAAGAACTGTGCTTCCTACACACAGGGGCCATATCTAGTTCAACTCTGCTTAGGAAAGTGACAAGAACAGTAGCTCCTCTTCAGTCCAATACACTGTACATGCTGGGGACAGATGCCAGTGCTATTTGCCCTGTGTATGACAATGGCAGCACAATAGTGCCTCTTGTTACCAGAAAACAACTCTTGCTCTTAAGACCACAAACTGCATGTGACTCAACTCCATTTAGGACTGGGAAACAAATGCTAGCTCGCCTTACAAGAAACACACTCTGCTTTAGAGAAAAGAGCACTCTTCTACTCTACTGTGTTTCCTATAGGGCCAGAACAGTGAGCTTGCTCAGAACAAAAGAACTGTGCTTACTATACACAAGGGCCATATCTAGTTGAATTCTGCTTAGGAAACTGAAAAGAACAGTAGCTCCTCTTCAGACCAATACACTGTACTTGCTGGGAACAGACGTGAGTGCTATTTGCACTGTGTATGGCAATGGGAGCGCAATAGTGACTCTTCTTACCAGAAAACAACATTGCTCGTAGGACCAGAAACTGCATGGGATTCAACTGCATTTCTGGCTGGGAAAAAAACACTAGCTCGCCTTACAAGAAACTCACTCTGCATTTGAGAAAAGAGCACTCTTCTACTCTACTTTGTTTCCTATGGTGTCCGAACAGTGAGCTTGCTCAGAACAAAAGAATTGTGCTTCCTACACACACGGGCCATATCTAGTTGAATTCTGCTTAGGAAACTGAAAAGAACAGTAGATCCTCTTCAGTCCAATACACAGTACATGCTGGGAACAGACGTCAGTGCTATCTGCCCTGTGTTTGACAATGGGAGTACATTAGTGACTCTTCTTACCAGAAAACAACTCTTGCTCATAGGACCAGAAACTGCATGTGATTCAAATCCATTTAGGACTGGGAAACAAAGGCTAGCTCTCCTTACAAGAAACACACTCTGCTTTTGAGAAAAGAGCACTCTTCTACTCTACTGTGTCCCCTATAGGGCCATAACAGAGAGCTTGCTCAGAACAAAAGAACTGTGCTTCCTACACACACGACCATATCTGGTTCCATTATGCTTAACAACCTGAACAAGAACAGTAGATCCTCTTCAGTCCAATACACTGTACATGCTGTGAACAGAAGGGAATGCTATTTGCCCTGTGTATGACAATGGGAGCACAATAGTGACTCTTCTTACCAGGAAACTACTCTTGGTCGTAGGACCAGAAACTGCATGTGATTCAACTCCATTTAGGACTGTGAAACAAATGTTAGCTTGCCTTTCATGAAACACACTCTGCTTTTGATAAAAGAGCAGTCTTCTACTCTACTGTGTTTCCTATAGGGCCAGAAGAGAGAGCTTGCTCAGAACAAAAGAACTGTGCTTCCTACACACACGGCCATATCTAGTTCAAATCTGCTTAGGAAACTGACAAGAACAGTAGCTCCTCTTCAGTTCAATACACTGTAGTTGCTGGGAACAGACGCGAGTGCTATTTGCACTGTGTATGGCAATGGGAGCACAATAGTGACTCTTCTTACCAGAAAACAACTCTTGCTCGTAGGACCAGAAACTGCATGGGATTCAACTCAATTTCTTACTTGGAAACAAACACTAGCTCGCCTTACAAGAAACAAACTCTGCTTTTGAGAAAACAGCACTCTTCTACTCTACTGTGTTTCCTATGGGGTCCGAACAGTTAGCTTGCTCAGAAGAAAAGAACTGTGCTTCCCACACACACGGGCCATATCTAGTTCAACTCTGCTTAGGAAACTGACAAGAACAGTAGCTCCTCTTCAGTCCAATACATTGTACTTGCTGGGAACACACGCGAGTGCTATTTGCACTGTGTAATGCAATGGGAGCGCAATAGTGACTTTCCTTACCAGAAAACAACTCTTGCTTGTAGGACCAGAAAATGCATGGGATTCAACTCCATTTCTGACTACGAAACAAACACTGGCTCGCCTTACAAGAAACACACTCTGCTTTTTAGAAAAGAGCACTCTTCTACTCTACTGTGTTTCTTATGGGGTCCGAACAGTGACCTTGCTCAGAACAAAAGAACTCTGCTTCCTACACACGGGACATATCTAGTTCAACTCCGCTTATGAAACTGACAAGAACATTAGCTCCTCTTCAGTCCAATACACTGTACTTGCTGGTAACAGACGCAAGCACTATTTGTACTGTGTATGGCAATGGGATCTCAATAGTGACTCTTCTTACCAGAAAACAACTCTTGCTCGTAGGACCAGAATCTGCATGTGACTCAACTCCATTTAGTAATGGGAATCAAACGCTTACAAAAAACACACTCTGCTTTTCAGAAAAGAGCACTCTTCTACTCTACTGTGTTTCCTATAGGGCCAGAACAGTGAGATTGATCAGAACAAAAGAACTGTGCTTCCTACACACACTGGCCATATCTAGTTCAATTCTGCTTAGGAAACTGACAAGAACAGTTGCTCCTCTTCAGACCAATACACTGTACTTGCTGGGAACACACGCGAGTGCTATTTGCACTGTGTAGTGCAATGGGAACACAATAGTGACTTTCATTATCAGAAAACGACTCTTGCTTGTAGGACCTGAAACTGAATGGGATTCAACTCCATTTCTGACTGGAAAACAAACACTAGCTCGCCTTACAAGAAAAAACTCTGCATTTGAGAAAAGAGCACTCTTCTACTCTACTGTGTTTCCTATGGGGACGGAACAGTGAGCTTGCTCACTGGGAAACTGTGCTTCCGACACACACGGTTTCTTGTAAGGCTCGCCTTACAAGAAACACAATCTGCTTTTTAGAAAATAGCAGTCTTCTACTCTACTGTGTTTCTTATGGTGTCCATACAGTGAGCTTGCTCAGAACAAAAGAACTGTGCTTCCTACACACACGGGCCATATCTAGTTCACATCTGCTTAGGAAACTGATGGGAACAGTAGCTCCTCTTCAGTCCAATTCACTGTACTTGCTGGGAACAGACGTGAGTGCTATTTGCACTGTGTATGGCAATGGGAGCGCAATAGTGACTCTTCTTACCAGAAAACAACATTGCTCGTAGGACCAGAAACTGCATGGGATTCAACTCCATTTCTGACTGGGAAAAAAACATTAGCTCGCCTTACAAGAAACTCACTCTGCTTTTGAGAAAAGAGCACTCTTCTACTCTACTTTGTTTCTTATGGGGTCCGAACAGTGAGCTTGCTCAGAACAAAGAACTGTGCTTCCTACACACAGGGGCCATATCTAGTTCAACTCTGCTTAGGAAATTGACAAGAACAGTAGCTCCTTTACAGTCCATTACACTGTACATGCTGGGAACAGATGCCAGTGCTTTTTGCCCTGTGTATGACAATGGGAGCGCAATAGTGACTCTTCTTACCAGGAAATAACTCTTGATCGTAGGATCAGAAACTGCATGTGATTCAACTCCATTTCGGACTGGGAAACAAACGCAAGCTCGCCTTACAAGAAACACACTCTGCTTTTGAGAAAAGAGCACTCTTCTACTCTACTTTGTTTCTTATGGGGTCCGAACAGTGAGCTTGCTCAGAACAAAGAACTGTGCTTCCTACACACAGGGGCCATATCTAGTTCAACTCTGCTTAGGAAAGTGACAAGAACAGTAGCTCCTCTACAGTCCATTACACTGTACATGCTGGGAACAGATGCCAGTGCTTTTTGCCCTGTGTATGACAATGGGAGCGCAATAGTGACTCTTCTTACCAGGAAATAACTCTTGATCGTAGGATCAGAAACTGCATGTGATTCAAATCCATTTCGGACTGGGAAACAAACGCAAGCTCGCCTTACAAGAAACACACTCTGCTTTTGAGAAAAGAGCACTCTTCTACTCTACTGTGTTTCCTATAGGGCCAGAACAGTGAGCTTGCTCAGAAAAAAAGAACTGTGCTTCCTACACACACGGGCCATATCTAGTTCAACTCTGCTTAGGAAAATGACAAGAACAGTAGCTCCTCTTCAGTCCAATACACTGTACTTGCTGGAAAAAGACGCCAGTGCTGTTTGCACTGTGTATGGAAATGGGAGCTCAATGGTGACTTTCCTTACCAGAAAACAACTCTTGCTCGTAGGACCAAAAACTGCATGTGATTCAACTCCATTTCGGACTGGGAAACAAACGCTAACTCGCCTTACAAGAAACACACTCTGCTTTTGAGAAAAGGGCACTCTTCTTCTTTATTGTGTTTCCTATGGGGTCCGAACAGTGAGCTTGCTCAGAACAAAAGAACTGTGCTTCCTACACACACGGGCCATATCTAGTTAAACTCTGCTTAGGAAACTGACAAGAACAGTAGCTCCTCTTCAGTCCAATACACTGTACTTGCTGGGAACAGATGCCAGTGCTATTTGCACTGTGTATGGCATTGGGAGCACAATAGTGACTCTTCTTACCATAAAACAACTCTTGCTCCCAGGAACAGAAACTGCATGTGACACAACTCCATTTAGGACTGGGAAACAAACGCTAGCTCGCTTTTCAAGAAACACACTGTGCTTTTGAGAAAAGAGCACTCTTCTACTCTACTGTGTTTCCTATGGGGTCCGAACAGTGAGCTTGCTCAGAACAAAAGAACTGTGCTTCCTACACACACGGGCCATATCTACTTCAATTCTGCTTAGGAAACTGACAAGAACAGTAGCTCCTCTTTAGTCCAATACACTGTACTTGCTGGGAACAGATGCCAGTGCTATTTGCATTGTGTATGGCAATGGGAGCACAATAGTGACTCTACTTACCAGAAAAAAAATTTGCTCCCAGGACCAGAAACTGCATGTGACACAACTCCATTTAGGACTGGGAAACAAACGCTAGCTTGCCTTACAAGAAACACACTCTGCTTTTGAGAAAAGAGCACTCTTCTACTCTACTGTGTTTCCTATAGGGCCAGAACAGTGAGCTTGCTCAGAACAAAAGAACTGTGCTTCCTACACAAACGGGCCATATCTAGTCCAATTCTGCTTAGGAAACTGAAAAGAACAGTAGATCCTCTTCAGTCCAATACACTGTACTTGCTGGGAAGAGATGAGAGTGCTATTTGCACTGTGTCTGGCAATGGGAGCACAATAGTGACTCTTCTTACCAGAAAACAACTCTTGCTCCCAGGACCAGAAACTGCATGTGACACAACTCCATTTAGGACTGGGAAGCAAATGCTAGCTCGCCTTAAGAGGAACACACTCTGCTTTTGAGAAAAGAGCACTCTTCTACTCTACTGTGTTTCCTATAGGGCCAGATCAGTGAGCTTGCTCAGAACAAAAGAACTGTGCTTCCTACACACACGGGCCATATCTAGTCCAATTCTGCTTAAAATCTGAAAAGAACAGTAGATCCTCTTCAGTCCAATACACTGTACATGCTGGGAGCAGATGCCAGTGCTATTTGCCCTGTGTATGACAATGGTAGCGCAATAGTGTCTCTTCTTACCAGAAAACAACTCTTGGTCGTAGGACCAGAAACTGCATGTGATTAAACTCCATTTAGGACTGGGAAACAAACGCTAGCTCGCCTTACAAGAAACACACTCTGCTTTTGAGAAAAGAGCACTCTTCTACTCTACAGTGTTTCCTATGGGTCCGAACAGTGAGCTTGCTCAGAACAAACGAACTGTGGTTCCTACGGACACGGGCCATATCTAGTTCAACTCTGCTTAGGAAACTGACAAGAACAGTAGCTCCTATTCAGTCCTATAAACTGTACTTGCTGGGAACACACGCGAGTGCTATTTGCACTGTGTAATGCAATGGGAGCAGATAAGTGACTTTCCTTATCAGAAAACGACTCTTGTTTGTAGGACCAGAAACTCCATGGGATTCAACTCCATTTCTGACTGGGAAACAAACACTAGCTCGCCTTAGAAGAAACACAATCTCCTTTTGAGAAAAGAGTAGTCTTCTACTCTACTGTGTTTCTTATGGGGTCCATACAGTGAGCTTGCTCAGAACAAAAGAACTATGCTTCCTACACACACGGGCCATATCTACTTCAACTCTGCTTAGGAAACTGACAAGAACAGCAGCTGCACTTCAGTCCAATACAATGTACTTGCTGGGAACAGACGCGAGTGCTATTTGCACTGTGTATGGCAATGGGAGTGCAATAGTGACTCTGATTACCAGAAAACAACTCTTGCTCGTAGGACCAGAAACTGCATGTGATTCAACTCCATTTAGGACTGGGAAACAAAGCTAGCTCGCCTTACAAGAAATACACTCTGCATTTGAGAAAAGAGCACTCTTCTACTCTACTGTGTTTCCTATAGGGCCAGAACAGTGAGCTTGCTCAGAACAAAAGCACTGTGCTTCCTACAAACACAGGCCATATCTACTTCAATTCTGCTTAGGAAACTGAAAAGAACAGTAGATCCTCTTCAGACCAATACACTGTACTTGCTGGGAGAAGACGCAAGTGCTATTTGCACTCTGTATGTCAATGGGAGCACAATAGTGACTCTTTTTACCAGAAAATAACTCTTGCTTGTATGACTAGAAAATGCATGTGATTCAACTCCATTTAGGACTGGGAAACAAACGCTAGCTCGCTTTACTAGAAACACACTCTGCTTTTGAGAAAAGAGTACTCGTCTACTCTACTGTGTTTCCTATGGGGTCCGAACAGTGAGCTTGCTCAGAACAAAGAACTGTGCTTCCTACACACACGGGCCATATCTAGTTAAACTCTGCTTAGGAAACTGACAAGAACAGTAGCTCCTCTTCAGTCCAATACACTGTACTTGCTGGGAACAGATGCCAGTGCTATTTGCACTGTGTATGGCAATGGGAGCACAATAGTGACTCTTCTTACCAGAAAACAACTCTTGCTCCCAGGACCAGAAACTGCATGTGACACAACTCCATTTAGGACTGGGAAACAAATGCTAGCTCGCCTTACAAGAAACACACTCTGCTTTTGAGAAAAGAGCACTCTTCTACTCTACAGTGTTTCCTATGGGTCCGAACAGTGAGCTTGCTCAGAACAAACGAACTGTGGTTCCTACAGACACGGGCCATATCTAGTTCAACTCTGCTTACGAAACTGACAAGAACAGTAGCTCCTATTCAGTCCTATACACTGTACTTGCTGGGAACACACGCGAGTGCTATTTGCACTGTGTAATGCAATGGAAGCACATAAGTGACTTTCCTTATCAGAAAACGACTCTTGTTTGTAGGACCAGAAACTCCATGGGATTCAACTCCATTTCTGACTGGGAAACAAACACTAGCTCGCCTTAGAAGAAACACAATCTCCTTTTGAGAAAAGAGTAGTCTTCTACTCTACTGTGTTTCTTATGGGGTCCATACAGTGAGCTTGCTCAGAACAAAAGAACTATGCTTCCTACACACACGGGCCATATCTACTTCAACTCTGCTTAGGAAACTGACAAGAACAGCAGCTGCACTTCAGTCCAATACAATGTACTTGCTGGGAACAGACGCGAGTGCTATTCGCACTGTGTATGGCAATGGGAGTGCAATAGTGACTCTGATTACCAGAAAACAACTCTTGCTCGTAGGACCAGAAACTGCATGTTATTCAAATCCATTTAGGACTGGGAAACAAAGCTAGCTCGCCTTACAAGAAACAAACTCTGCATTTGAGAAAAGAGCACTCTTCTACTCTACTGTGTTTCCTATAGGGCCAGACAGTGAGCTTGCTCAGAACAAAAGCACTGTGCTTCCTACAAACACAGGCCATATCTACTTCAATTCTGCTTAGGAAACTGAAAAGAACAGTAGATCCTCTTCAGACCAATACACTGTACTTGCTGGGAGAAGACGCAAGTGCTATTTGCACTGTGTATGTCAATGGGAGCATAATAGTGACTCTTTTTACCAGAAAATATCTCTTGCTTGTAGGACTACAAAATGCATGTGATTCAACTCCATTTAGGACTGGGAAACAAACGCTAGCTCGCTTTACTAGAAACACACTCTGCTTTTGAGAAAAGAGCACTCGTCTACTCTACTGTGTTTCCTATGGGGTCCGAACAGTGAGCTTGCTCAGAACAAAGAACTGTGCTTCCTACACACACGGGCCATATCTAGTTAAACTCTGCTTAGGAAACTGACAAGAACAGTAGCTCCTCTTCAGTCCAATACACTGTACTTGCTGGGAACAGATGCCAGTGCTATTTGCACTGTGTATGGCAATGAGAGCACAATAGTGACTCTTCTTACCAGAAAACAACTCTTGCTCCCAGGACCAGAAACTGCATGTGACACACTCCATTTAGGACTGGGAAACAAACGCTAGCTCGCCTTACAAGAAACACACTCTGCTTTTGAGAAAAGAGCACTCTTCTACTCTACTGTGTTTCCTATAGGGGCAGAGCAGTGAGCTTGCTCAGAACAAAAGAACTGTGCTTCCTACACACACGGGCCATATCTAGTCCAATTCTGCTTAGGAAACTGAAAAAACAGTAGATCCTCTTCAGTCCAATACACTGTACTTGCTGGGAAAAGATGCGAGTGCTATTTCCACTGTGTATGGCAATGGGAGCACAATAGTGACTCTTCTTACCAGAAAACAACTTTTGCTCCCAGGACCAGAAACTGCATGTGACACAACTCCATTTAGTACTGGGAAACAAACGCTAGCTCGCCTTTCAAGAAACACACTCTGCTTTTGAGAAAAGAGCACTCATCTACTCTACTGTGTTTCCTATAGGGCCAGAACAGTGAGCTTGCTCAGAACAAAAGAACTGTGCTTCCTACACACACGGGCCATATCTACTTCAACTCTGCTTAGGAAACTGACAAGAACAGTAGCTCCTCTTCAGTCCAATACACTGTACTTGCTGGGAACAGATGCCAGTGCTATTTGCACTGTGTATGGCATTGGGAGCACAATAGTGACTCTTCTTACCATAAAACAACTCTTGCTCCCAGGAACAGAAACTGCATGTGACACAACTCCATTTAGGACTGGGAAACAAACGCTAGCTCGCTTTTCAAGAAACACACTGTGCTTTTGAGAAAAGAGCACTCTTCTACTCTACTGTGTTTCCTATGGGGTCCGAACAGTGAGCTTGCTCAGAACAAAAGAACTGTGCTTCCTACACACACGGGCCATATCTACTTCAATTCTGCTTAGGAAACTGACAAGAACAGTAGCTCCTCTTTAGTCCAATACACTGTACTTGCTGGGAACAGATGCCAGTGCTATTTGCACTGTGTATGGCAATGGGAGCACAACAGTGACTCTTCTTACCAGAAAACAACTCTTGCTCCCAGGACCAGAAACTGCATGTGACACAACTCCATTTAGGACTGCGAAACAAACGCTAGCTCGCCTTACAAGAAACACATTCTGCTTTTGAGAAAAGAGCCCTCTTCTACTCTATTGTGTTTCCTTTGGGGTCTGAACAGTGAGCTTGCTCAGAACAATTGAACTGTGGTTCCTACACACACGGGCCATATCTAGTTAAACTCTGCTTAGGAAACTGACAAGAACAGTAGCTCCTCTTCAGTCCAATAAACTGTACTTGCTGGGAACAGATGCCAGTGCTATTTGTACTGTGTATGGCAATGGGAGCACAATAGTGACTCTACTTACCAGAAAAAAAATTTGCTCCCAGGACCAGAAACTGCATGTGACACAACTCCATTTAGGACTGGGAAACAAACGCTTGCTTGCCTTACAAGAAACACACTCTGCTTTTGAGAAAAGAGCACTCTTCTACTCTACTGTGTTTCCTATAGGGCCAGAACAGTGAGCTTGCTCAGAAAAAAAGAACTGTGCTTCCTACACAAACGAGCCATATCTAGTCCAATTCTGCTTAGGAAACTGAAAAGAACAGTAGATCCTCTTCAGTCCAATACACTGTACTTGCTGGGAAGAGATGCGAGTGCTATTTGCACTGTGTCTGGCAATGGGAGCACAATAGTGACTCTTCTTACCAGAAAACAACTCTTGCTCCCAGGACCAGAAACTGCATGTGACACAACTCCATTTAGGACTGGGAAACAAATGCTAGCTCGCCTTAAGAGGAACACACTCTGCTTTT
The DNA here is from genome assembly GCF_949786415.1 of Peromyscus eremicus. NCBI lineage: Eukaryota > Metazoa > Chordata > Mammalia > Rodentia > Cricetidae > Peromyscus > Peromyscus eremicus. The sequence continues at coordinate 124,803 of NW_026735349.1, forward strand.
GAGAAAAGAGCACTCTTCTACTCTACTGTGTTTCCTATAGAGCCAGATCAGTGAGCTTGCTCAGAACAAAAGAACTGTGCTTCCTACACACACGGGCCATATCTAGTCCAATTCTGCTTAAAATCTGAAAAGAACAGTAGATCCTCTTCAGTCCAATACACTGTACATGCTGGGAGCAGATGCCAGTGCTATTTGCCCTGTGTATGACAATGGTAGCGCAATAGTGTCTCTTCTTACCAGAAAACAACTCTTGCTCGTAGGACCAGAAACTGCATGTGATTAAACTCCATTTAGGACTGGAAAACAAACGCTAGCTCGCCTTACAAGAAACACACTCTGCTTTTGAGAAAAGAGCACTCTTCTACTCTACAGTGTTTCCTATGGGTCCGAACAGTGAGCTTGCTCAGAACAAACGAACTGTGGTTCCTACAGACACGGGCCATATCTAGTTCAACTCTGCTTAGGAAACTGACAAGAACAGTAGCTCCTATTCAGTCCTATAAACTGTACTTGCTGGGAACACACGCGAGTGCTATTTGCACTGTGTAATGCAATGGGAGCAGATAAGTGACTTTCCTTATCAGAAAACGACTCTTGTTTGTAGGACCAGAAACTCCATGGGATTCAACTCCATTTCTGACTGGGAAACAAACACTAGCTCGCCTTAGAAGAAACACAATCTCCTTTTGAGAAAAGAGTAGTCTTCTACTCTACTGTGTTTCTTATGGGGTCCATACAGTGAGCTTGCTCAGAACAAAAGAACTATGCTTCCTACATAAACGGGCCATATCTACTTCAACTCTGCTTAGGAAACTGACAAGAACAGCAGCTGCACTTCAGTCCAATACAATGTACTTGCTCGGAACAGACGCGAGTGCTACTTGCACTGTGTATGGCAATGGGAGTGCAATAGTGACTCTGATTACCAGAAAACAACTCTTGCTCGTAGGACCAGAAACTGCATGTGATTCAACTCCATTTAGGACTGGGAAACAAAGCTAGCTCGCCTTACAAGAAACACACTCTGCATTTGAGAAAAGAGCACTCTTCTACTCTACTGTGTTTCCTATAGGGCCAGAACAGTGAGCTTGCTCAGAACAAAAGCACTGTGCTTCCTACAAACACAGGCCATATCTACTTCAATTCTGCTTAGGAAACTGAAAAGAACAGTAGATCCTCTTCAGACCAATACACTGTACTTGCTGGGAGAAGACGCAAGTGCTATTTGCACTCTGTATGTCAATGGGAGCACAATAGTGACTCTTTTTACCAGAAAATAACTCTTGCTTGTATGACTACAAAATGCATGTGATTCAACTCCATTTAGGACTGGGAAACAAACGCTAGCTCGCTTTACTAGAAACACACTCTGCTTTTGAGAAAAGAGCACTCGTCTACTCTACTGTGTTTCCTATGGGGTCCGAACAGTGAGCTTGCTCAGAACAAAGAACTGTGCTTCCTACACACACGGGCCATATCTAGTTAAACTCTGCTTAGGAAACTGACAAGAACAGTAGCTCCTCTTCAGTCCAATACACTGTACTTGCTGGGAACAGATGCCAGTGCTATTTGCACTGTGTATGGCAATGGGAGCACAATAGTGACTCTTCTTACCAGAAAACAACTCTTGCTCCCAGGACCAGAAACTGCATGTGACACAACTCCATTTAGGACTGGGAAACAAATGCTAGCTCGCCTTACAAGAAACACACTCTGCTTTTGAGAAAAGAGCACTCTTCTACTCTACAGTGTTTCCTATGGGTCCGAACAGTGAGCTTGCTCAGAACAAAGGAACTGTGGTTCCTGCAGACACGGGCCATATCTAGTTCAACTCTGCTTACGAAACTGACAAGAACAGTAGCTCCTATTCAGTCCTATACACTGTACTTGCTGGGAACACACGCGAGTGCTATTTGCACTGTGTAATGCAATGGAAGCACATAAGTGACTTTCCTTATCAGAAAACGACTCTTGTTTGTAGGACCAGAAACTCCATGGGATTCAACTCCATTTCTGACTGGGAAACAAACACTAGCTCGCCTTAGAAGAAACACAATCTCCTTTTGAGAAAAGAGTAGTCTTCTACTCTACTGTGTTTCTTATGGGGTCCATACAGTGAGCTTGCTCAGAACAAAAGAACTATGCTTCCTACACACACGGGCCATATCTACTTCAACTCTGCTTAGGAAACTGACAAGAACAGCAGCTGCACTTCAGTCCAATACAATGTACTTGCTGGGAACAGACGCGAGTGCTATACGCATTGTGTATGGCAATGGGAGTGCAATAGTGACTCTGATTACCAGAAAACAACTCTTGCTCGTAGGACCAGAAACTGCATGTGATTCAACTCCATTTAGGACTGGGAAACAAAGCTAGCTCGCCTTACAAGAAACACACTCTGCATTTGAGAAAAGAGCACTCTTCTACTCTACTGTGTTTCCTATAGGGCCAGAACAGTGAGCTTGCTCAGAACAAAAGAACTGTGCTTCCTACAAACACAGGCCATATCTACTTCAATTCTGCTTAGGAAACTGAAAAGAACAGTAGATCCTCTTCAGTCCAATACACTGTACTTGCTGGGAAAAGATGCGAGTGCTATTTCCACTGTGTATGGCAATGGGAGCACAATAGTGACTCTTCTTACCAGAAAACAACTTTTGCTCCCAGGACCAGAAACTGCATGTGACACAACTCCATTTAGTACTGGGAAACAAACGCTAGCTCGCCTTTCAAGAAACACACTCTGCTTTTGAGAAAAGAGCACTCATCTACTCTACTGTGTTTCCTATAGGGCCAGAACAGTGAGCTTGCTCAGAACAAAAGAACTGTGCTTCCTACACACACGGGCCATATCTACTTCAACTCTGCTTAGGAAACTGACAAGAACAGTAGCTCCTCTTCAGTCCAATACACTGTACTTGCTGGGAACAGATGCCAGTGCTATTTGCACTGTGTATGGCATTGGGAGCACAATAGTGACTCTTCTTACCATAAAACAACTCTTGCTCCCAGGAACAGAAACTGCATGTGACACAACTCCATTTAGGACTGGGAAACAAACGCTAGCTCGCTTTTCAAGAAACACACTGTGCTTTTGAGAAAAGAGCACTCTTCTACTCTACTGTGTTTCCTATGGGGTCCGAACAGTGAGCTTGCTCAGAACAAAAGAACTGTGCTTCCTACACACACGGGCCATATCTACTTCAATTCTGCTTAGGAAACTGACAAGAACAGTAGCTCCTCTTTAGTCCAATACACTGTACTTGCTGGGAACAGATGCCAGTGCTATTTGCACTGTGTATGGCAATGGGAGCACAACAGTGACTCTTCTTACCAGAAAACAACTCTTGCTCCCAGGACCAGAAACTGCATGTGACACAACTCCATTTAGGACTGCGAAACAAACGCTAGCTCGCCTTACAAGAAACACATTCTGCTTTTGAGAAAAGAGCCCTCTTCTACTCTATTGTGTTTCCTTTGGGGTCTGAACAGTGAGCTTGCTCAGAACAATTGAACTGTGGTTCCTACACACACGGGCCATATCTAGTTAAACTCTGCTTAGGAAACTGACAAGAACAGTAGCTCCTCTTCAGTCCAATAAACTGTACTTGCTGGGAACAGATGCCAGTGCTATTTGTACTGTGTATGGCAATGGGAGCACAATAGTGACTCTACTTACCAGAAAAAAAATTTGCTCCCAGGACCAGAAACTGCATGTGACACAACTCCATTTAGGACTGGGAAACAAACGCTAGCTTGCCTTACAAGAAACACACTCTGCTTTTGAGAAAAGAGCACTCTTCTACTCTACTGTGTTTCCTATAGGGCCAGAACAGTGAGCTTGCTCAGAAAAAAAGAACTGTGCTTCCTACACAAACGAGCCATATCTAGTCCAATTCTGCTTAGGAAACTGAAAAGAACAGTAGATCCTCTTCAGTCCAATACACTGTACTTGCTGGGAAGAGATGCGAGTGCTATTTGCACTGTGTCTGGCAATGGGAGCACAATAGTGACTCTTCTTACCAGAAAACAACTCTTGCTCCCAGGACCAGAAACTGCATGTGACACAACTCCATTTAGGACTGGGAAACAAATGCTAGCTCGCCTTAAGAGGAACACACTCTGCTTTTGAGAAAAGAGCACTCTTCTACTCTACTGTGTTTCCTATAGAGCCAGATCAGTGAGCTTGCTCAGAACAAAAGAACTGTGCTTCCTACACACACGGGCCATATCTAGTCCAATTCTGCTTAAAATCTGAAAAGAACAGTAGATCCTCTTCAGTCCAATACACTGTACATGCTGGGAGCAGATGCCAGTGCTATTTGCCCTGTGTATGACAATGGTAGCGCAATAGTGTCTCTTCTTACCAGAAAACAACTCTTGCTCGTAGGACCAGAAACTGCATGTGATTAAACTCCATTTAGGACTGGAAAACAAACGCTAGCTCGCCTTACAAGAAACACACTCTGCTTTTGAGAAAAGAGCACTCTTCTACTCTACAGTGTTTCCTATGGGTCCGAACAGTGAGCTTGCTCAGAACAAACGAACTGTGGTTCCTACAGACACGGGCCATATCTAGTTCAACTCTGCTTACGAAACTGACAAGAACAGTAGCTCCTATTCAGTCCTATAAACTGTACTTGCTGGGAACACACGCGAGTGCTATTTGCACTGTGTAATGCAATGGGAGCAGATAAGTGACTTTCCTTATCAGAAAACGACTCTTGTTTGTAGGACCAGAAACTCCATGGGATTCAACTCCATTTCTGACTGGGAAACAAACACTAGCTCGCCTTAGAAGAAACACAATCTCCTTTTGAGAAAAGAGTAGTCTTCTACTCTACTGTGTTTCTTATGGGGTCCATACAGTGAGCTTGCTCAGAACAAAAGAACTATGCTTCCTACATAAACGGGCCATATCTACTTCAACTCTGCTTAGGAAACTGACAAGAACAGCAGCTGCACTTCAGTCCAATACAATGTACTTGCTGGGAACAGACGCGAGTGCTATTTGCACTGTGTATGGCAATGGGAGTGCAATAGTGACTCTGATTACCAGAAAACAACTCTTGCTCGTAGGACCAGAAACTGCATGTGATTCAACTCCATTTAGGACTGGGAAACAAAGCTAGCTCGCCTTACAAGAAACACACTCTGCATTTGAGAAAAGAGCACTCTTCTACTCTACTGTGTTTCCTATAGGGCCAGAACAGTGAGCTTGCTCAGAACAAAAGCACTGTGCTTCCTACAAACACAGGCCATATCTACTTCAATTCTGCTTAGGAAACTGAAAAGAACAGTAGATCCTCTTCAGACCAATACACTGTACTTGCTGGGAGAAGACGCAAGTGCTATTTGCACTCTGTATGTCAATGGGAGCACAATAGTGACTCTTTTTACCAGAAAATAACTCTTGCTTGTATGACTAGAAAATGCATGTGATTCAACTCCATTTAGGACTGGGAAACAAACGCTAGCTCGCTTTACTAGAAACACACTCTGCTTTTGAGAAAAGAGCACTCGTCTACTCTACTGTGTTTCCTATGGGGTCCGAACAGTGAGCTTGCTCAGAACAAAGAACTGTGCTTCCTACACACACGGGCCATATCTAGTTAAACTCTGCTTAGGAAACTGACAAGAACAGTAGCTCCTCTTCAGTCCAATACACTGTACTTGCTGGGAACAGATGCCAGTGCTATTTGCACTGTGTATGGCAATGGGAGCACAATAGTGACTCTTCTTACCAGAAAACAACTCTTGCTCCCAGGACCAGAAACTGCATGTGACACAACTCCATTTAGGACTGGGAAACAAATGCTAGCTCGCCTTACAAGAAACACACTCTGCTTTTGAGAAAAGAGCACTCTTCTACTCTACAGTGTTTCCTATGGGTCCGAACAGTGAGCTTGCTCAGAACAAAGGAACTGTGGTTCCTGCAGACACGGGCCATATCTAGTTCAACTCTGCTTACGAAACTGACAAGAACAGTAGCTCCTATTCAGTCCTATACACTGTACTTGCTGGGAACACACGCGAGTGCTATTTGCACTGTGTAATGCAATGGAAGCACATAAGTGACTTTCCTTATCAGAAAACGACTCTTGTTTGTAGGACCAGAAACTCCATGGGATTCAACTCCATTTCTGACTGGGAAACAAACACTAGCTCGCCTTAGAAGAAACACAATCTCCTTTTGAGAAAAGAGTAGTCTTCTACTCTACTGTGTTTCTTATGGGGTCCATACAGTGAGCTTGCTCAGAACAAAAGAACTATGCTTCCTACACACACGGGCCATATCTACTTCAACTCTGCTTAGGAAACTGACAAGAACAGCAGCTGCACTTCAGTCCAATACAATGTACTTGCTGGGAACAGACGCGAGTGCTATTCGCACTGTGTATGGCAATGGGAGTGCAATAGTGACTCTGATTACCAGAAAACAACTCTTGCTCGTAGGACCAGAAACTGCATGTGATTCAACTCCATTTAGGACTGGGAAACAAAGATAGCTCGCCTTACAAGAAACACACTCTGCATTTGAGAAAAGAGCACTCTTCTACTCTACTGTGTTTCCTATAGGGCCAGAACAGTGAGCTTGCTCAGAACAAAAGAACTGTGCTTCCTACAAACACAGGCCATATCTACTTCAATTCTGCTTAGGAAACTGAAAAGAACAGTAGATCCTCTTCAGACCAATACACTGTACTTGCTGGGAGAAGACGCAAGTGCTCTTTGCACTGTGTATGTCAATGCAAACACAATAGTGACTCTTTTTACCAGAAAATAACTCTTGCTTGTAGGACTAGAAAATGCATGTGATTCAACTCCATTTAGGACTGGGAAACAAACGCTAGATCGCTTTACTAGAAACACACTCTGCTTTTGAGAAAAGAGCACTCGTCTACTCTACTGAGTTTCCTATGGGGTCCGAACAGTGAGCTTGCTCAGAACAAAGAACTGTGCTTCCTACACACACGGGCCATATCTAGTTAAACTCTGCTTAGGAAACTGACAAGAACAGTAGCTCCTCTTCAGTCCAATACACTGTACTTTCTGGGAACTGATGCAAGTGATATTTGCACTGTGTATGGCAATGGGAGCACAAAAGTGACTCTTCTTACCAGAAAACAACTCTTGCTCCCAGGACCAGAAACTGCATGTGACACAACTCCATTTAGGACTGGGAAACAAACGCTAGCTTGCCTTACAAGAAACACACTCTGCTTTTGAGAAAAGAGCACTCTTCTACTCTACTGTGTTTCCTATAGGGCCAGAACAGTGAGCTTGCTCAGAACAAAAGAACTGTGCTTCCTACACACACGGGCCATATCTAGTCCAATTCTGATTAAAAAACTGAAAAGAGCAGTAGATCCACTTCAGTCCAATACACTGTACATGCTGGGAGCAGATGCCAGTGCTATTTGCCCTGTGTATGACAATGGGAGCACAATAGTGTCTCTTCTTACCACAAAACAGCTCTTGCTCATAGGACTAGAAAATGCATGTGATTCAAATCCATTTAGGACCGGGAAACAAATGCTAGCTCGCTTTACAAGAAACACACTTTGCTTTTGAGAAAAGAGCACTCTTCTACTCTATTGTGTTTCCTATGGGGTCCGAACAGTGAGCTTGCTCAGAACAAATGAACTGTGATCCCTACACACACGGGCCATATCTAGTTAAACTCTGCTTAGGAAACTGACAAGAACAGTAGCTCCTCCTCAGTCCAATACACTGTACTTGCTGCGAACAGATGCCAGTGCTATTTGCACTGTGTATGGCAATGGGAGCACAATAGTGACTCTTCTTACCAGAAAACAACTCTTGCTCCAGGACCAGAAACTGCATGTGACACAACTCCATTTAGGACTGGGAAACAAACGCTAGCTCGCCTTACAAGAAACACACTCTGCTTTTGAGAAAAGAGCACTCTTCTACTCTACTGTGTTTCCTATAGGGCCAGAACAGTGAGCTTGCTCAAACAAAAGATCTATGCTTTTTACACACAAGTGCCATATCTAGTTCAACTCTGCTTAGGAAACTGACAAGAACAGTAGCTCCTCTTCAGTACTATACACTGTACTTGCTGGGAACACACGTGAGTGCTACTTGCACTCTGTAATTCAATGGGAGCACAATAGTGACTTTCCTTATCAGAAAACGACTCTTGCTTGTAGGACCAGAAACTGAATGGGATTCAACTCCATTTTTGACTAGGAAACAAACACTAGCTCGCCTTACAAGAAACACAATCTCCTTCTGAGAAAAGAGCAGTCTTCTACTCTACTGTGTTTTTTTTGCGGTCCATACAGTGAGCTTGCTCAGAACAAAAAAAATGTGCTTCCTACACACACAGGCCATATCTACTTCAACTCTGCTTAGGAAACTGACAAAAACAGTAGCTCCTCTTCAGTCCAATACACTGTACTTGCTAGGAACAGACGCGAGTGCTATTTGCACTGTGTATGGCAATGGGAGCACAATAGTGACTCTTCTTACCAGAAAACAACTCTTTCTCGTAGGACCAGAAACTGCATGATTTTCAACTCCATTTAGGACTGTGAAACAAACACTAGCTCGCATTATGAGAAACACACTCTGCATTTGAGAAAAGAGCACTCTTCTACTCTACTGTGTTTCCTATGTGGTCCGAACAGTGAGCTTGCTCAGAACAAAAGAACTGTGTTTCCTACACAAACGTGCCATATCTAGTCCAATTCTGCTTAAAAAACTGAAAAGAACAGTAGATCCTCTTCAGTCCTATACACTGTACATGCTGGGAACAGATGCCAGTGCTATTTGCCCTGTGTATGACAATGGGAGCGCAATAGTGTCTCTTCTTACCAGAAAAGAACTCTTGCTCGTAGGACCAGAAACTGCATGTGATTCAACTCCATTTAGGACTGGGAAACATACCCCAGCTCGCCTTACAAGAAACACACTCTGCTTTTGAGAAAACAGCACTCTTCTACTCTACTGTGATTCGTATGGGTTCCGAACAGTGAGCTTGCTCAGAACAAACGAACTATGGTTCCTACAGACACGGGCCATATCTAGTTCAACTCTGCTTAGGAAACTGACAAGAACAGTGGCTCCTCTTCAGTCCTATACACTGTACTTGCTGGGAACACACTCGAGTGCTATTTGCACTGTGTAATGCAATGGAAGCACATAAGTGACTTTCCTTATCAGAAAACGACTCTTGTCTGTAGGACCAGAAACTGCATGGGATTCAACTCCATTTCTGACTGGGAAACAAACACTAGCTCGCCTTACAAGAAACACAATCTCCTTTTGAGAAAAGAGCAGTCTTCTACTCTACTGTGTTTCTTATGGGGTCCATACAGTGAGCTTGCTCAGAACAAAAGAACTGTGCTTCCTACACATACGGCCATATCTACTTCAACTCTGCTTAGGAAACTGACAAGAACAGTATCTCCTCTTCAGTCCAATACACTGTACTTGCTGGGAACACACGCGAGTGCTATTTGCACTGTGTATGGCAATGGGAGCGCAATAATGACTCTTCTTACCAGAAAACAACTCTTGCTCGTAGGACCAGAAACTGCATGCGATTCAACTCCATTTCTGACTGGGAAACAAACACTAGCTCGCCTTACAAGGAACACACTCTGCATTTGAGAAAAGAGCACTCTTCTACTCTACTGTGTTTCCTATAGGGCCAGAACTGTGAGCTTGCTCAGAACAAAAGCACTGTGCTTCCTACACACACGGGCCATATCTAGTTCAATTCTGCTTAGGAAACTGAAAAGAACAGTAGATCCTATTCAGACCAATACACTGTACTTACTGGGAGAAGACGCAAGTGCTATTTGCACTGTGTATGTCAATGGGAGCACAATAGTGACTCTTCTTACCAGAAAATAACTCTTGCTTGTAGGACTACAAAATGCATGTGATTCAACTCCATTTAGGACTGGGAAACAAACACTAGCTCGCTTTACTAGAAACACACTCTGCTTTTGAGAAAAGAGCACACGTCTACTCTACTGAGTTTCCTATGGGGTCCGAACAGTGAGCTTGCTCAGAACAAAAGAACTGTGCTTCCTACACACACGGGACATATCTAGTTAAACTCTGCTTAGGAAACTGACAAGAACAGTAGCTCCTCTTCAGTCCAATACACTGTACTTTCTGGGAACAGATGCCAGTGATATTTGCACTGTGTATGGCAATGGGAGCACAATAGTGACTCTTCTTACCAGAAAACAACTCTTGCTCCCAGGACCAGAAACTGCATGTGACACAACTCCATTTAGGACTGGGAAACAAACGCTTGCTTGCCTTACAAGAAACACACTCTGCTTTTGAGAAAAGAGCACTCTTCTACTCTACTGTGTTTCCTATAGGCCCAGAACAGTGAGCTTGCTCAGAACAAAAGAACTGTGCTTCCTACACACACAGGCCATATCTAGTCCAATTCTGATTAAAAAACTGAAAAGAACAGTAGATCCACTTCAGTCCAATACACTGTACATGCTGGGAGCAGATGCCAGTGCTCTTTTGCCCTGTGTATGACAATGGGAGCACAATAGTGTCTCTTCTTACCACAAAACAGCTCTTGCTCATAGGACTAGAAAATGCATGTGATTCAAATCCATTTAGGACCGGGAAACAAATGCTAGCTCGCTTTACAAGAAACACACTTTGCTTTTGAGAAAAGAGCACTCTTCTACTCTATTGTGTTTCCTATGGGGTCCGAACAGTGAGCTTGTTCAGAACAAATGAACTGTGATTCCTACACACACGGGCCATATCTAGTTAAACTCTGCTTAGGAAACTGACAAGAATAGTAGCTCCTCTTCAGTCCAATACACTGTACTTGCTGGGAACAGATGCCAGTGCTATTTGCACTGTGTATGGCAATGGGAGCACAATAGTGACTCTTCTTACCAGAAAACAACTCTTTCTCCCAGGACCAGAAACTGCATGTGACACAACTCCATTTAGGACTGGGAAACAAACGCTAGCTCTCCTTACAAGAAACACACTCTGCTTTTGAGAAAAGAGCACTCTTCTACTCTACTGTGTTTCCTATAGGGCCAGAACAGTGAGCTTGCTCAAACAAAAGATCTGTGCTTCCTACACACAAGTGCCATATCTAGTTCAACTCTGCTTAGGAAACTGACAAGAACAGTAGCTCCTCTTCAGTACTATACACTGTACTTGCTGGGAACACACGTGAGTGCTACTTGCACTCTGTAATTCAATGGGAGCACAATAGTGACTTTCCTTATCAGAAAACGACTCTTGCTTGTAGGAACCAGAAATTGAATGGGATTTCAACTCCATTTTTGACTAGGAAACAAACACTAGCTCGCCTTACAAGAAACACACTCTGCTTTTGAGAACAGAGCACTCTTCTACTCTACTGTTTTTCCTATAGGGCCAGAAGAGAGAGATACTCAGAACAAAAGAACTGTGCTTCCTACATTCACGGGCCATTGTCTAGTTCAACTCTGCTTCGGAAACTGACAAGAACTGTAGCCTCCTCTTCAGTCCAATGCACTGTACTTGCTGGGAACAGACGCGAGTGCTATTTGCACTGTGTATGACAATGGGAGCACAATAGTGATTCTTCTTACCAGAAAACAACTCTTGCTCGTAAAACCACAAACTGCATGTGATTCAACTCCATTTAGGACTGGGAAACAAACGCTACCTCGCCTTACGAGAAACACACTCTGCTTTTGATAAAAGAGCAACCTTCTACTCTACTGTGTTTCCTATATGGCCAGAACAGTGAGCTTGCTCAGAAAAAAAGAACTGTGCTTCCTACACACAGCGGCCATATCTATTTCAACTCTGCTTAGGAAAGTGACAAGAACAGGGGCTCGTCTTCAGTCCAATACAATGTACATACTGGGAACAGATGCCAGTGTTATTTGCCTGTGTATGACAATGAGAGCACAATAGTGACTGTTCTTACGAGGAAACAACTCTTGCTCGTAGGATCAGAACTGCATGTGATTCAACTCCATTTAGGACTGGGAAACAAACACTACCTCGCCTTACAAGAAACACACTCTGCTTTTGAGAAAAGAGCACTCTTCTACTCTACTGTGCTTCCTATAGGGCCAGAACAGTGAGCTTGCTCAGAACAAAAGAACTGTGCTTCCTACACACACGGGCCATATCTAGTTCAACTCTGCTTAGGAAACTGACAAGAACAGTAGCTCCTCTTCAGTCCCAATACACTGTACTTGCTGGAAACGGACGCGAGTGCTGTTTGAACTGTGTATGGAAATTGGAGCACAATAGTGACTTTCCTTACCAGAAAACAACTCTTGCTCGTAGGACCAAAAACTGCATGTGATTCAACTCCATTTAGGACTGGAAAACAAATGCTAGGTCGCCTTACAAGAAACACACTCTGCTTTTGATAAAAGAGCACTCTTCTACTCTACTGTGTTTCCTATAGGGCCAGAAGAGTGAGCTTACTCAGGAAA